>NW_026943823.1:2030000-2140000 GCF_035594765.1 Anolis carolinensis
CAAGCCCGACCAAAAAGCCATGAGATCATGACTCATACACTTGGGTTTCAAGGATTTCTCACAGAGTCTCTCTGACCGCCTAACTCAGGGGTCTTCAAACTTTTTAAGTGGAGGGCCGATTCACTGTCCCTCAGACTGTTGAGGGGCCGGACTATGATGAAATAGTCCAAAATTAGGGTTGTTGTTGTTGTTGTTGTGTGCCTTCAAGTCATTTCAGACTTAGTTCAACCCTATGTCTAAAGTTTAGGGCAGGGGCCAGGTAAAGGACCCTGGAGGGCCTTAGTTTGGGGACCCCTGATCTAGACGATCTCATAAGACCATAGGTAAGCAAAGAGACCCCCAAAGATCGTCTAGATGGTCTCATCAGTAAGGAAAGGGACCCTCAAAGGCCATCTAGATGATCTCATAAGACCACCAGAAGACCATAGATAAGGAAAGGGACCCTCAAACACCATCTAGATGGTTTCATAGGACCATAGGTAAGGAAAGGGACCCTCAAAGGCCATCTAGATGATCTCATAAGTCCACCAGAAGACCATAGATAAGGAAAGGGACCCTCAAACACCATCTAGATGGTTTCATAGGACCATAGGTAAGGAAAGGGACCCTCAAAGGCTATCTAGATGATCTCATAAGGCCACCAGAAGACCATAGATAAGGAAAGGGACCCTCAAACACCACCTAGATGGTTTCATAGGACCATAGGTAAGGAAAGGGACCCTCAAAGCCCATCTAGATGGTTTCATAAGACCATAGGTAAGGAAAGGGGTCCCCAAAGGCCATCTAGGCAATCTCATAAACCATAGGTAAGGAAAGTGACCTCCAAAAGCCATCTAGATGGTCTCAAAAGGCTGTAGCTAACCAAAGACACCTCCAAAGACCATCTAAATAATCTCAAAAGCCATAAGTAAGCAAAGAGACCTCCAAAGACCAGGTAGACTTAGGTCAACCCTAAGTCTAACATTTAGGACAGGGGCCTGGTCAGTGACCTTGGCGAGTTGCATCCGGCCCATGGGCCTTAGTTTGGGGACCCCTGGCTTAACTAATCTATCCTTCACTCCCTCCATCCAGAGACCTACTCTGATATCACGGGAAAACTCCCCATCAGCTGAAGACCGATTCCCAAGAGAAATGACCCTTTCACTAGTTTCCCTTTCCCTTGTTGCTAAGGAATGAACATTGGAATCCAAAACATCCTCTGTCTCATCTTCAACTGCCTGCACTTCTCTCTGATCCAAGGCCTGCAATTCACACCCGATCACATACAGACTCCTCAATTGAAAACCCATCATCCCCCTCGTCCTCTGATATCTCCCCAAGATCTTGCTGAACCCCAACAATTAATTTCTTTTGCTTACCACCTGCACTTTAATGTTGATTAAAAACAACAACATTGCCATGCAATGCAAGTTGAAGTTGCACCAGATGCTTTGCTGATGTGGCCCCGCCTTGACCCATCTAACAAGAGGACCCCACGGATAATAATTCACTCCGGATTTTCTTCCCTCTCCATCTGGACTGAGGCCAAAGTGTTTAGAACCCTTCCCTTTTTGCTACCAATCTGTTTAACAAGTTCTCACACTTGATGGCAAATATTTATTTATCACACGAAGCCAGACTGAAGCAAACTGAGAAAAATGTCAGAGAATCAAGTTGATGAATGGTGACAGGCAGTCTGAGTACAACCCGGGCTAAGAAAAATTATAACACAACTAGTGGTGCCCGGCCACGTGTTGCTGTGGCGTAGTCCTAAGCGGGGTTTTCTTCATGGCATTCAAGGGGGCCTAGAAAGGATTCCTCTAGGTATGAAGCAGCCAGGCTTTGAAGCTGCAAGGTCACTCCTTGGAAAGTGATGAGTATTGTGGCCAAATTTGGTGTGATTTGGCCCAGTGGTTTTGTTGGTAACTCGGTCCTAATTATGCACATTACATTTTTGTATATATAGATGATGAACATTACTGGCTAATTCCTGATTCCCATCCTCCAACAATAGGTTGTTGTATGTTTTCCCGGCTGTATGGCCATGCTCCAGCAGCATTCTCTTCTGACGTTTCACCCACATCTATGGCAGGAATCTTCAGAGGTTGTGAGGTTTGGAGAAACTAAGCAAGGAAGGTTTATCTGTCCTGGGTGAGAGAAGAACTCTTGTCTGTTGGAAGCCAATGTGAATGTTGTAGTTAATCACCTTTGTTAGCATTAAATGGCCTTCTCAACCTCACATCCTGGCCTGGGGGAATCCTTTGTTCAGAGTTGTTAGCTGCCCCTGATTGATTCTTGTTTGGAATTCTTCTGTTTTCAGAGTGCTGCTCCTTATTTACTGTTCTGATTTTGAAGTTTTTTTTAATACTGGTAGCCAGATTTTGTTCATTTTCATAGTTTCTTTCTTTCTGTTGAAGTTGTCCACAGAAATGTCCACTTCTGACCTTATGGCAACGTGGTCAGAAGTGGTAGCAATGAAGTTCCAAGGTTGCCATCGCTGGTGAGGTTCTCATCCAAGCTCCATAGTTGGGAAGATGTCGGTCTCCAAACTGAGATCACATTACTGCCTATAGACAAGGGGAACTTCAACACATTTTAAAGTGGAAAGAACAGTACAATTTCAAATAGTCAGGGAACCACATTTTCAATCACTTGCTCTGGACCGTCCACTTAAAATTCTCATTTCCAAGGTCTTCAATTTACCCGAATGACTGTTCTCATTAAAAATTTTCAAGCCATTGAACTTTACTGTCTGATTTAACAGAATGGAATATGCATGGATAGTTTCGACGTCACGCGCCTGGGTTTATTTTTAAAAATTGCCCTTTGGAAGGATGATACTCTTTCGGATGGCATTATTTATTTACCTATTGATCTCTCCAAAAGCAACACTCCTTTGATGTTAAAACAATAACAACAACGAAAAGCTTTTTTCGGTCTTGATGTTGGGGATAGAAAAGAAAGAGATACTTTCCTTCAGGAGGATTTCTGTTGGAAATTATGATTGCAAAATGGAAAAAAGGAAAAGTATGGTATATAATATAAAGTAAGTTATGTTATAGTTCTATACTTCTATTGTGATATAGTTACTTATATATTATGATTGACCGTAACTCCGTTCCTGTGGTTTACACAATGAATAATGGTAGACTTTTGTATAGTATCAATATCAATACAGTAGAGTCTCACTTATCCAACACTCACTTATCCAACATTCTGGATTATCCAACGCATTTTTGTAATCAATGTTTTCAATATATCATGATATTTTGGTGCTAAATTAGTCAATACAGTAATTACTACATAGCATTAATGTGTAATGAACTACTTTTTCTATCAAATTTGTTGTATAACATGATGTTTTGGTTCTTAATTTGTAAAATCATAACCTACTTTGATGTTTAATAGGCTTTTTCTTAATTTCTCCTTATTATCCAACATATTCGCTTATCCAACGTTCTGCCGGCCCGTTTATATTGGATAAATGAGACTCTACTGTATAACAAACCACGTATAATCCAATGTCCAATTTCAACAAATATAATTATTGGTACATAATACCACATAATACATAATATCACTATAGAAGTATAGAACTATAACATAACTTACTTTATATTATATACCATACTTTCCCTTTTTTTCCATTTTGCTGTATATAATAGACATCTGTGCATATATCGGAAATTATTATTGCTCAAAAATATTATTTCCCAGCTTTTAAAAATACGTGGCATTTCGTGTTGAAGGTCGATCAACAATAAGCGTCAGGACATGAAATGATTACAAATGTTGGCACCACTTGGACACGTTTCTGTACATAGGAAGACCATTTCAATGGCATTCGATGTGACCATTTAACCTTTCCCCCCCCCTCCTCTTGGAAATGGATTTAAAGTGCATCTAAATGCTGAGCTCCTGCGACTGAGGATGGAAATAAAAAGGATTTAGACGTCTCTGTGACAGCTTCCATCCTTTTCAAACATAAATGCCAATCGCCTTAAGGAGAACCGTTCCTTAAATTGAAAACACAGTAATATACTTTTCTTTCAGGCACCTTTCTTCTTCCCCTTTCATTTATTTTGCTGGATTTATATCTCACCTTCTGTACAAAACGGAGAGCCAGGGCAGCACAGCACAAATACAAACAAGTTCTGGATTTGGAAGAAAATTAGATTTTAAAAGGTGATAGAAACATCCTCATACAGCAAAACGGAATGCTTAAATGACGAAAGGAGGTTGGACAATAGTCCTCCAACTCTAGGATTTGTCGCATTTCAGCCTTGATTCACCTTGCTCTGACACACAAACTCCACAGCAGGTTTGAGTCTTTATAGTTTACTAGCTGTGCCCGGCCACACGTTGCTGTGGCGAAGTCTGGTGGTATGGGAAATAAAGTATTGAGGAATTGGTGGTAGTTAAGGTAAAAGGTGAAGGTGTGGAGTCCAGATAATCCAGTTAAAGCAGATAATATAAGATTATATGGGTTATATAGCTGTGTAAAAGGGCCTTGAGTCTACACTGCCATATAATCCAGTTAAAATCTGATAATCTGTATTTTATAGGCAGTGGGGAAAAGGCCTAAGTGAGGCCTAACTCTGCCTGTCCCCTGGGCTGAGTGGGTTGTTAGGAGACCAAGTGGGCGGAGCTTAGCCTTCTAACTGGCAGCAATGGGATAAAAACAATTATTCCTCTCCCTCTAATTACGACTTTATTTTTCTTTTCTTTTTGTTGTATCAACCTAGAGGCGTGGATGATGGGTTGTGTTGTTAATTTTCGAGGTTGTGGGGTGTTTAGTTTTGTTGTTTTGGCGGTCGCCAGGATTCCATCACTCTTATATATATATATACTAGCTATGCCCGGCCACGCGTTGCTGTGGTGAAATATTGAGGAATTGGTGGTAGTTAAGGTAAAGGGTCCCCTGGGCTGAGTGGGCTGCTAGGAGACCAAGTGGCCGGAGCTTAGCCTTATAACTGGCAGCAATTGGATAAAAACAATTATTCCTCTCCCTCTAATTAGGACTTTATTTTTCTTTTCTTTTTGTTGTATCAACCTAGAGGCATGGATGAGGGGTTGTGCTGTCAATTTTCGAGGTTGTGGGGTGTTTACTTTTGTTGTTTTGTCCACTGCCATGATGCCATCACTCTTTTATATATATAGATATATATAGATTAAAGATAAATGGTAAAAAGTTCTTCAAAAAGCAAAAGAAAGCAGCAAAAGTCAGTTACAAATATAGTCTTGAGATATAAGTCCAGAGCTTACCAGGAATAAACAACAGCCAAAGGAAACATGGCAAAATCCAAGAAACAGGGATACATGAACTGCGAGATAATCCAAAGCCCAGGAAAGAAACTAGAGCTTGCTTCTCCAGTCGCGAGGAAGTTGCTTTGACAACAGCTTTTCCGCAAAGCACACCTTTTATCACATCACTCTTTGCAACACCTGAAAGCATTTCTTTGCTCTCTCACCTCCCCCCGTCTGTTTGCAATCCTTACACTACGCCGTACTCTCAATTCCAAGCGCTCAGCTCTATCTAAGGAGCCCATCCCATCAAGGTCAGTTTGCTCGTTTACTCGCTGAGATTCATTAGTAAGCTGGGAATCTTCCAACCTCCCATTCTCCATTCTCAAGTCAGTGTGCACCTGGCTGGCTTCACTGGGTTCAGGGTCATCAACTCCAAACAAGTACTGAACTTGTACTCTCTGTTCCTCTTCTTCCAAAGCTACAGGCCTTTCAGGAAGATTCTGAACCTGAATCTCTCTTTCCTCATCAGAATCGATTCTAGGTTCAAGCTGAGTCACAACAGGAATCTTGGATTCTCAGGCTGTATGACTCCAATGTGCGTATTTTATAGCTAGCTGTCTGGGCAAAGGCAGCTGGTACGAATCGTGCCAGCTCTTATGGGGTTCAAAAATTGTCTGGCACTTCTCTGGAGCTGGTTCCCCTTAAATGGTCACTTTTGCCAGGATCACCCTCTTGAATGGAGAGGCTCAACCCTTCACACCTTTCCCAGATCCTAAAGGAGAACTGGTGTTTCAGCCCTAGGCTGCATAGGCACCTTGAAACCACACTGGAGCCCAGAATATATGCAATCAAGCTGTTTATTGGAGATTATAAGTATGCACAAGCAAATTAGATTCAGAGTCAATAGAATGGATAAATCCACAGAGTAGTATACTTATCAGTCTTTCAGCAGGAATCCAAGGAAGTCACTCAAGATTGTAATCCAAACTGGAACTGGCACTTAGTCCCACAAGAGTAGTCCACACAGGATTCAAAACACAAGAAGCAAGACTAGAGGGCAAGATCAAACTCCAAATATCGTCCAAGGTAATAGGAATCCGCACGGCAAGGAAACAGGAGAATTCAACTGGATTCCAAGGTAAAACAAGGCAGGAGTTTGGCTTGAAAGCCCACGACAACACGACATGCAAGAACACGAAGGCACAGATCTTTCTCTCTTGAATTGCAAAGTTGACACCTCTGCCGAGCAGAGAAAGCACCAAGTATTTAAGGAGAATTCAAGGCTATTATTCCCTGGGAGAGTTATTTCTCTCACTAATTATTTCATGGGAAAACTACTCATTTGCGTGCTTTAGAAACAGACGTTTACTCCTGCGTAAACATTCCCGTTGTCTTCTTCCCTGAGTAAACACCTCCCTTCTGTCAAATACATCATTCTCCTCCAGACTAGTATTGTAGCAGCTGTTGAACTGGCCTTGACAGAGAATGGATTCCTCTTGGAAGTGCCAGGTTCTGACTCAGGCCCCTTACATACTGTCATATAATCCAGATTATCAATGCAGATAATCCACATTATCTGTTTTGAACTGGATTATATGAGTCTACACTGCCAGACAATCCAGTTCAAAGCAGATAATCTGGATTTTATATGGCCTTAGTGTAGCTCCAGAGGAGAATTGGAAGTGGGAGACCGCTGTACTCCCAGCTTGTTCCCTTTGAGCTATTAAAGTCCTCGATGTTGTGAATCTTACCTGCTGAGACACTGCCAATTTCCAGAAGGGCTTCTGCTACAGTCGCTGTCAGAAATTGAATCACTCAAATTGAATGCTCACTCACCAGGCTGACAGGCCATCTTCTGTGCAGTGAAAGGTTTTTCCCCCAGCAGTTGAAGGATTTCACACCTCAAAACAGAACAGCCAGTACTCTGTAATTATCGTTTTAGAGAATTAGATAGAAAGACTGCATTTGTTTTTGTTGTGTTCCTTCAAGTTGTTGAACTTATGAACCTATCACAGGGTTTTCTCAGCAGGACTTGCTCAGAGGTAGTTCCTCCAAGGCTGAGAGAGGGGATTCGCCTAAGGTCATCTAGTTAGTTTCAATGTGTGAGGGAACGACGTTGATGTGACAGGGAGGAATCCTTTTCTTATCCCACCTCTGCCAACAAATTGTGATGGAGGATGGTGCTGAGGGGATTTTTGAGTCTTTTAATGCCTCTAAATTATATATATATCACCTTTATATGAGGGGAAGGATTACAGGGGGTGATCTTTATTTCAAGATCCCAGCCTCTGTCTCTGTAGCTAGGGATTTCTGTGTTGTGGATCCCTTTCTGAGGTAACTGTGACTATTATACTTCCCCAATTAGGTGAATTATTAAGGTAACTGCCACCAACGTGAGGCTTTTGAGTTATCACTGAGGAAATTTGGCTCCACAGATGCAGATAAGATGAAATGAGTCAGTTGTTAACAAAGAACAAGAAGTTTATTGTGTACAAAGCTCATGGTTGCAGGTTGATTGATTTACTTATGGAACTTCAGATAAACAAGTGGTTTAATAACTCTTATAACCATCACAATAGTAGTCTCTGGTGTAAATTCACTCTCACTCTCTTACTGATGATATAAATTGTAGCGAACTCTAACCTCAGCTGAGTTCCTTAGTGAACAATGTCCCAACTACAATAAAACCTCTTATTTGATCTACTCCCGATCAAATTCCTATTCACTAGTCTTTTTCAGCTAGAGATTTTGACTAGGATTCCTTTAGTCTGCCTTGACTAAAGATTTCTTGGCCAGGCTTGTCTCCTCAGCCCTTCCTGACTGAAAAGCCTCCAGCCACGCTCACACACACACTCTCTCTGGCTTCTCTTTTAAAAACTCCCCTTTTTTCCTTTTCTTGGCTCTGCCCACTTCTCCCTCTGATGAGCTAGCCAGCTTCGTCTCCATGGTAACAGCACTACTGTGGATTGAAACAAAATGGCTTCTGTTTTAGCTACTGTTAACTAAACACAATAACTATGACTTCTCCACACCATGGATGAATAGGGAGGTGAACCCTTGCTACCAAATCGCCTTATGAGGACTGTACGAATCATAGAATCATAGAGTTGGAAGAGTCCTTGTGGGTCATCCAGTCCAATCCCATTCTCCCAAAAAGCAGGAGAATAGCATTCGAAGCAAAGACGTGGACTGGTCCATGAGGTCACGAAGAGTCGGAAACGACTGAACGAATGAAGAAGAAGAAAAAGAAGAAGAAGAAGAAGAAGCTTCTAATGAACGTTGTGATATGCTGTCGATCCTATTAATTTGCCGTTTGAGCAGTCTAGAGTCTCTATAGATTTCCTCCAGGACTACATTTCAAATGAGTCAATATTATCTCGGTTTCCTTCAATATCCAAATTTCTTGCCCATATACAGGAACTGGAAACACAGTGGTTTGGATTAGTCTGACTTTAGTGACATTCTTGGAGGATCTTGGAGGTAACATTTCTTCACGGTTACCTTCCCAAGGCTTTGTTTTCTTCTGATTTCCCAACAAGAGTGTCCATTTTGGGTCATGACTGTGTTGTGGCCGATAAGAGAAATAATAACAAAAGAAATCCTTTATGGGAGGCTTAAAAAAGGAATGATTTATTTTAAGGAAAACCAGCTGGAACTGACTCTAGCGTGGATTACTCCAAAAGGGCAAAAAGCTGTCCTCCTCTATTTATACATTTTCAGAATACAGCTAAACAAAGAACATACTTCTACATACGTATCATCATCACGATGTCACTTTACACGTCATAAAAAGCTCCTTTTACCTTTTCTACATACATGGGCTGGGCTGTGGCACAGATGGTTAGTAGCCAGCTGCAATAAATCACTACTGATCGAGAGGTCATGAGTTCGAAGCCAGCCCGGGTCAGAGTGAGCTCCTGACTGTTAATAGTCTAGCTTGCTGTTGACCTAAGCAGCCTGAAAGACAGCTGCATCTGTCAAGTAGGAAATTTAGTTATCACTTTAACTAATTTACAACACCATAAAATTGCCAGCAGCACTCAGAAAAGAACGAGGAAGTAATTCCATCAAGGATTCAGTATCACAAGTGGACGGTGAAGACGTAGCTCCCCCTGTGGCCGGAATGGAGCATACCCTCATCAAGCCGAAGGCTGGAAAATGTTAAATTGCCTCTGTGTCTGTCTATATGTCATATGTCTAATATGAATGTTTGCCATGTATATGTGCATTGCGATCCGCCCTGAGTCCCCTTCAGGGTGAAAAAATGTGGAATATAAATACTGTAAATAAATAAATCCTCTTCCAGTAGCAGACAAGGAAAAGGATACTGCGGTTCTGAGTCAGTTCAGCATTTGGAAACATTATTCAGCATTTTAAAAAGTAAATTTTCCAGGCTCGTTCAATGGGGAAGGGTGAGGACATGACTACCTAGAAGGAAAACAGACTTAACAGGAACGAGGCGCCTAAAGACATCCACTTTCTCATCCCAGCTCTAAGTCATGCTGTAAATTAACTTTCTTGCCTAATAGACTCCTTGGCCTGTGTGCATATATACATATTAGATTTTTTTTGCTGTTCCAAATTTAAGTTTCAACTGACACTAAAAAAAAAAAATTCCTAGCAGATGAATCAAAGGAAGCATTTAAATTCAAATGCATTCGCAAACTCACATGGGTGCATTCGAAATATCAAAGTTATGATTGGACGCAATTTATTTTATATGTGTATATATTGTTGACAATGGCATCGTTATCACTCTTCCCTAAACGTTCTTGGGGAAAAGGGGTAAGTGACGGTTATTTGTTCAAGTAAGACATTAATGCTTTCTCGTTCCGAATCTATCGCATTTCCTTGGGTCCCACGTGGCCAAGCTCAGCCTCCTATTTCTATTTAGATGAAAAATTAATGCCGGCAAATGAATGTGCATCAAACTTTGAATAAACCGAAAGACATATTTATTAGCCACCGTGTATCTAAATCAATTGAGCGGTTTCTCCAGGGGTTTCCTAGTTAGTCAAAATGTCTCTTGGAAGCAATTGATATCCTGCATCTTGTTTGGGAGACTCATATTTTTTTATGTGTCTGTTGGTTTGAGGAGGGACCGAGACCCATTTCTTAGGCAAAGAATATTGTGTTGTCAAACGCTTTCATGGTCGGAATTACTATTTTGCTGTGAATTTTCCGGGCTGTATGGCTTTCTTCCAGTCATCTCTTAAGGGGATTGTATCATCTCTTGAATGGATTGTATCATCTCTTGAATGGATTGTATCATCTCTTGAATGGATTGTATCATCTCTTGAATGGATTGTATCATCTCTTGAATGGATTGTATCATCTCTTAAATGCATTGTATCATCTCTTAAATGGATTGTATCATCTCTTAAATGGATTGTATCATCTCTTGAATGGATTGTATCATCTTTTGAATGGATTGTATCATCTCTTAAATGCATTGTATCATCTCTTAAATGCATTGTATGATGTCTTAAATGGATTGTATCATCTCTTAAATGCATTGTATCATCTCTTGAATGGATTGTATCATCTCTTAAATGGATTGTATCATCTCTTAAATGGATTGTATCATCTGTTAAATGCATTGTATCATCTCTTAAATGCATTGTATCATCTCTTAAATGCATTGTATCATATCTCGGTGGATTGTATCATCTCGTCAATGGATTGTATCATCTCTTAACTGGATTGTATCATCTCTTAAATGGATTGTATCATCTCTCGGTGGATTGTATCATCTCTTAAATGCATTGTATCATCTCTTAAATGGATTGTTATCATCTCTTAAATGGATTGTATCATCTCTTAAATGCATTGTATCATCTCTTAAATGCATTGTATCATCTCTCGGTGGATTGTATCATCTCTTAAATGGATTGTATCATCTCTCGGTGTATTGTATCATCTCTCAAGTACCACCTCCCATCATCAAAGAACTGGTGGGATGTTCCAGTCTTTCTTAAACTATAAAGTCCAGACCTCGACACAACATTCCATGGTTGATTTTAGTATTGTGAAGGTTCCTTAGGTTAGGAGTTGGAAGGAATCACGAATTGCTGTTGAATTTCAACTCCGAGCAGGCTTGGCTGTTGCAGCCAATGGTGAGGCAAGTGGAGAATTACAATCCATCAACAACCGGAGGAGTTGGCAATTCCCATTCCTGTCCTAAATAGGCTGAAATACTATTTGACTCCCCTATGCTCTGTGGATCAGCTTCTATTCTTGCATCCGAGTTCATGGCAAATATCTCTCCGGTGACCCACACGTCAGCTTTTCATGAGGTTAAAGGGGGCAATCACCGGAGGACGCAGTTCAGATTCCTTATACACTGACAACTCTGATCTTCAGGAGTAGCTTCTGAGCTGCTGGAGGGATCCAGAGTGGGATTAATAACACAGTCAGAGTGAAAAATGGCTTTCCTGCCTCTTCTCTGCAGAGTCAGAGCCAGACTGGGCAGCATCCTCTCCTTACACCCCACTCGCCGCAAGCCGCTTTCTGATTTCCCTCTTGCGTTTCCCACGTCTTGTGATTTATTGCACGTCTGATCTATAACGCGTTGGGGCAATTCATCGCAAAGAATAACCCAGACCTTACAACTCTCCCTCTTGGGAATTGTGCCTAAGTAAAGAGGGAATCCAAGCTGGCATTTGTGTTTCCCAGCAAAATTGTCTTTCCGGTTAGATCGGCGGTTTGCTGCATCATGTTTGGGAGGAAACAAAGCTTTTGATTGCCTGGCTCACACCTCAATACTCTGGAATGCATTTGTGCTTTCTTTCTAGATAGAAAAGTAATTTGGTTTACGGCTCATATATTGTAATGTTTGGCATTTGTAACAACAATGCAGAAGCGGATTTCATTTAGGTTCAGCTTCCAGGACTCCCTGGTATAATTCTCCGAGTTGGGGATTTGGACATTAAAACAAGAGAGCTGAGCTTTTCTCATTCTTCTAAGGATATCGCCAAGCGGCGAGCTCTCACTTGATTGGAAATGTTTCATTTGTTATGTATGGAGAGCGGGTGCACACCTCTCTCCATGCTTATCTGGGAGAATATCCCATTTAGCACAGCAGGATATTCAAAGTCAAAAAATGCAGGAGATCAAGCCGTGAAATAAGGATGAAACAGAGTAAGGTAGCCGATATTGGCCTAGGTGACAGAAGGAACCGACACTCAGCAATTAGAGTTATCTACAAAGTGCTGGTCGTTACCTATAAAGCCCTAAACGGCTCAGGTCCAGGCTATTTGCCACATCACATCTCCCTGTATAGACCATCTCGGGCACTTTGGTCAGTGGAAGAGGCCCTACTCTCAGTCCCACTCCCATCAGCAGAGGAGGCCCTACTCTCAGTTCCACTCCCGTCAGAGGAGGAAGCCCTACTCTCAGTCCCACTCCCATCAGCGGAGAGGTTCCTACTCTCAGTCCCACCCCCTCAGCGGAGGAGGCTCTATTCTCAGTCCCATTCCCATCAGCGGAGGAGGTCCTACTCTCAGTCCCACTCCCGTTAGAGGAGGAGGCCCTACTCTCAGTCCCACTCCCGTCAGCAGATGAGGCCCTACTCTCAGTCCCACTCCCATCAGCAGATTAGGCCCTACTCTCAGTCCTACTCCTGTCAGAAGAGGAGGCCTTACTCTCAGTCCCACTCCCATCAGCAGATGAGGCCCTACTCTCAGTCCCACTCCCATCAGTGGAAGAGGCCCTACTCTCAGTCCCACTCCCGTCAGCGGAGGGGGCCTTACTCTCAGTCCTACTCCTGTCAGCGGAGGAGGCCCTACTCTCAGTCCCACTCCCATCAGTGGAGGAGGCCCTACTCTCAGTCCCACCCCCGTCACAAGCACGGCTGGTGGGAATGAGATTCTCTATGATTGCTCCCCCTCCAGTCAGGGAGCGGTTTGGTGACACCTTATTTTATTGTGTCAAGCCAAAAAAGTCAATATGCTGCATTCAAAAATTACCCTTTAAATATTTTCAGTCACAATATAAATAAGAGTGGAAATTTCCATCTGTTCATTGTTTTGTGCATCATGTGTAGATGGGGCTGAATTTTGCACAGAAAAAGACTCAAATTACAAGCCTAGGATTCTTCGTGTCAGGTTTTCCCAACACATTTTTGTGCAATTTTTCCAAATACTTCCTAATATTCCTTTGATTTGCCTCATTTCAACTTTGCCCTGCTGTTTTCATTCATACTCATTCTCTCAAGGGCAACTGAGACTAATATGCGACATGGAGGAATGTCTGAGCATCTCGAGAGAGAGACACTCATCCTACCGGGCAGATTAAACTGATCAATAATTAACCATGCTTAATGATTTTCCCGAGCAATGCCAAGTACAATAGGCAACCTGAGACAATCTATTTACAGTCTGGGCTCGAAATGCATGCACTTGCCAGAGATTGTGACAGTCAAGTCCCTTCCGCACACCCAGAATATCCAGGCAGATTATCTACAAGATCTGCTTTGAACTGGGCTATCTGAGTCCACACTGCCATATAATCCGGTTCAATGTGCATTTTATACAGCTGTGTGGAAGGGCCTCAGAAGCCAGAAAACGTGTGGGATATATATGAATGGAAATTAGTGGGAAAGGAGATTTACTATCCAGAGGTAAAGTGTGTTCATGTATTCCTGCTCCGTCTTTCCAAAAAAGTGCTTTCCTTCAGTGATTCCTCTTTATGTTGGTAAATTGTGTAAGTAGCTTTCCTTTTCAGTTTAACCAGGTATTGATTTATAAGGCGGTGTCATAAAAGCCATCTGCTTCCCTCCCCGAAATGCCTCCGTCAGCATCGAGCGGAGTACATATTGCTTTTCCCTGACACAGTCCTCCTGGGCTCTTTTACTCTTTTCCATCAGCCTCCTTCTCTTTCCAGGAGAAAAGGGTTTCTCTGGGAACCATCATGGATTCAACCTGCAGGCCGGCATCCCATTTGTAGCTCCCACTGCTTCTTTCAAAAGTAACAGAGGACATTTAACCCTTCTATCAACCCGAGGTTCCTCTGGAACCCACTGCCACGTTTTCTTCCACCCTGGCAAATGACTTTTTGAATATAGTTTGTTACATAATTCTTAGATATGGGTCCTCAACATAAAGTATTACTGATGTTACATTTTCAAGTGATCCAATAGTGAGTTAATTAGTAATGAATTACTTGCCAAATTACAGTTTCTCTGAGTCTGTTTGTGGAGAGAAAAGCAAGGTATAAATAAACAGACGGAGAAGGGGACGCGGACGGAGATGGAGACAGAGATGGAAAAAGAGACGGAGAAGGAGAAGGAGAAGGAGATGGAGAAAGAGACGGAGAAGGAGACGGAGATGGAAATGGAGAAGGAGAAAGAGATGGAGAAAGAGATGGAGAAGGAGACGGAGACGGAAACGGAGACGGAGAAGGAGACGGAGATGGAGACTGAGAATGAGAAAGAGACGGAGAAAGAGATGGAGAAGGAGACGGAGACGGAGAAAGAGAAGGAGATGGAAACGGAGAAGGAGACGGAGAAAGAGATGGAGAAAGAGACGGAGAAGGAGATGGAAACGGAAACGGAGAAGGAGAAAGAGATGGAGAAGGAGACGGAGACGGAAACGGAGACGGAGAAGGAGATGGAGATGGAGACTGAGAATGAGAAAGAGACGGAGAAGGAGACGGAGACGGAGAAAGAGAAGGAGACGGAAACGGAGAAGGAGACGGAGAAAGAGATGGAGAAAGAGACGGAGAAGGAGATGGAAACGGAGAAGGAGACGGAGACGGAAACGGAGACGGAGAAGAAGACGGAGATGGAGACTGAAAATGAGAAAGAGACGGAGAAAGAGACGGAGAAGGAGACAGAGACGGAGAAGGAGACGGAGAAAGAGATGGAGAAAGAGATGGAGAAGGAGACAGAGAAGGAGACGGAGACAGAGATCTTGACAGGGATGTTGATGGGGACAGGGATGGGGACGGAGACAGAGATGGAGAAATGAATGGCAGAAAACTTGGAAAGTATTCCAAAGGGCCTTCAAATCCTCAAATGTGACTTGAATGCTTTGGTCTCTCTAACCCACACAACTTGTGGCTGTCTTTCTCAACAACGCATTACATTTGCAATGTGTTTGTTAGACTCTCATTGCAAAATCGGTGGCTATAAAAATGCACAGAGCTGGTGTGGATGAAGGTAGTCTTAGACCAAATCAACCAAAGTCCTGGGTGGCTGCAAATACATTCAGAGAACCCAGAGTGTTCTGAAGAAAGTGAAGGAAGAAAGGGTCAAAGGGTCAGGCAAGATGATCTGTAGGGCCCTATCAGATTCCATTTTGATGACGTATAGAGCCTTATAGGATTACATTTCAATGACCTATAGAGCCCTGTAGGATTGAATTTCGATGACCTATAGGGTCCTCTACATTTCTACTTCAATGAACTATAGAGCTCTATAGGATTCCATTTTGATGATCTATAGGGTCCTCTACGTTTCTATTTCAATGACCTATAGAGCCCTGTAGGATTTCATTTTGATGATCTATAGGGTCCTCTACGTTTCTTTTTCAATGACCTATAGAGCCCTGTAGGATTTCATTTTGATGATCTATAGGGTCCTCTACATTTCTATTTAAATGACCTATAGAGCCCTGTAGGATTCCATTTCGATGACCTATAGGGTCCTCTACGTTTCTTTTTCAATGACCTATAGAGCCCTGTAGGATTCCATTTCGATGATCTATAGGGTCCTCTACATTTCTATTTCAATGACCTATAGAGCCCTATAGGAGCCAGTGTAAAGCAATGGACCAGGGACGGTTTGATAAGCAGTTCCGTCCTAGCAGTCGCTCCGGTTATTGTTGAATATTAAGAAAAAGGAAGTAACTAAGAGAGAAGCCTATAAGATAACTTCTTAAAGGATCAGGGACCTTGATTTTTTTTTTTTAAAAAAAATGAAAATCTTAAGATGCCTGTGGGATTAAACAATTAAAATAAGACTATTGTAGTAAAGAGGTAGAAAAGATTACTGACATCCTATAATAATGGGAAGGTGGCCGGCAGATTATAGAGCAATGTCTTGGTGGCGATAAACAGCAGGAAGTCTCCTCTAGTAAGGAGAAGGGAGAATAATAAGTTGGTGGTGGAGTTCCGCACTTCTGAGCACATTCCTAATTCGCGTCCATCTGCAAGTACCAATTTCCTGGGCTCTGCTTGCCTTTTCCGAGGTGATAAGATAAAAGGTGAGCGGTTGATGCTCCCCACAGGGCACTGAGCATGACTTGGCAGAATAATTAAAAGCCAACCGAGCAGATTTGTGGGGCAATACTATCTGGAGAGATAAAGAAGTTTGGGAGCCCTCCTGGTGCATATCTCGTGAGATGGAGAACTGTTTTCCAAATGAAATGAAATAAAGGTGCGTGCAAATGTATTTCACGCGTCTTTGCTAAGTGCCGCTTCTTCTTTCCTTGCTTTCTCCTCCTTTTTGACATTTTAATCATTTTTTTTTTTTACATCTGGTGGAACCACATTCCTTCCCGTCTGTCTGTCTGTCTTGCGGCTGCTCTTTCGGAGCAATCTGCAATATTTAAAACTCATCAAGGAGAGCTCCTCGCGTCTTTCCCCAATTAGGAAAAAAAACAGCTTGTAATTTTAGGAAATATAATTCATGGCAAACACAAGCATATAAGGTAAAAGGTATAGGTAAAGGTTTCCCCTGACATTGAGTCCAGTCGTATCCGACTCTGGGGTTGGTGCTGTAATGAAGTATGAATTTTTGGTTTACAGATGTTATGTTTAATTGTGCGTTTGTGTTTTAAAAGGGTAAGTATTACAGTTATTGCATCTCAGCACTCAGAGGCTGGTTGCCATGTAGAAGTAGGCAGAGCCAACTGCCGTTTTGTTGAAGAAGTGCAAAGTTTAAAAAAGGGATTCAGTCTGTGCTCTGATGAGGCACAGGGAAGACTGATCCTAGGTTGAGGGGATCAAGGAGACTCAATTGTTCATTTTGAGTCAGTTTAAGTTTGGTGACTTATTTAATGTAGTCTGTGTCCTGGTAAGGAACAGAGAATCTGTGATCGTATATCACAGGGTGACTGCGGTTTAAAAGTAGGTTTAAAAGTTCTAACTACTTTAAGTAAAAGAAGTGACACTTTAGGGAGTTTGACTCACCTCATTCTAGTATTGTAACTGTTAATAAAAGTGCCTCTAAGTGAGAAACAACATTGTAACCACTAAGTTCTGTGCCTGAATAAACTTGTTATTGTTCCTCCAACATCTAAGCCTCTATCACATATATTATAAACCAAGTTGTGTTACTATCTAAAGTGAATAAGAAGAAGAAAGAAAAAAAAATAAAAGTTCTCTCTGAGTCTTTGGTGGTTGCATCGTTGCAGGTGCTCATCTCCATTTCTAAGCTGAAGAGCCGGCGTTGTCTATAGACACCTCCTAGGTCATGTGGCCAGTGGCATGACTGCATGGAGCACCATTACCTTCCCACTGGAGCAGTACCTATTGATCTACTCCCCTTTGCATATTTTTGAACTGCTAGGTTGGCAGAAGCTGGGGCTGAAGCAGGAGCTCACCCTGTTCCCCGGACTCGAACCGCCAACCTTTTGGTCAGTGAGTTCAGCAGCTTAGCGCTTTAACCCGCTGCACCATCAGGGACTCCAATGTCTATAAAGGAAACCTTTATAAAGTTCTTACACCTCGATCCTTCATTGCTTTCCAAAGGGAGGAGTGGACACTACAGACATTGCATTCATATTAGTCTTGTGCACTGAATTAGTTTCTCCCGTTTCATCTGTTCTGCTGTTAGTTTCGCATATTAATTATATATTGCAATGAATATTTAAATAATATTTTGCTAGGATTCATTATTTTTAAAAAATTGTGATTAATTTTAGGAACAACAAAACAGAATGATGACTACTTGCAGTCAGGAAAATTTTGTCTTGCACGAACAGCCTTAAGACACTGTGGTAAGTAAATGAAAACTGCTTTACTTCAAAACATAAAGTACAGCACACTTAGTGAAATAATGCAAAAGGAATCAAGGAAGTCTTAGGGCAAATGCAGTTCTTAGTCTCTGATACAGTCCCAAATCAAGTAGCAGTCTGACTTCAGACAAAGAAACAGCAATAAATCCAGATGCAGACTCGGAGCAGGCACTAGGGGAGTGAAGGCATTAGAGTCAGTTTGTTACCAGCAAGAGCTGGCTGCACCTGCTTCTGCTTTATAGCTGTGAGTCCCCTCACAGCTGCTAGGGCAGTTCCCAATTACTCAGCTGCATTTTTAGCAGCTAATCTAGCTGAACGACGTCTCTGCTCTGTTTCCTTTCGCCTCTCCTGAAATATGGGTACTTGCAAAAACTCCTCCTCAGATTCCAACTCACCTTCACATTCATGAACACTTTCCTCTCCCCTTCCTCTTCTGAAGAAGAGGAATCCCTAGCACATAACATCATGAAGATAGCTTGCAGTGACTCCATATTGAATGCTGGCTACTAAGCCCATGTAGACAAGCCCGAGACTTTTGCTTTTGGATTACAAATTCTGAAGCTTAGCTAAAGATTTGACCTCAATAGACTAAACACAACAGTATGTATGAGTATATTAAACAGTTTAGCACCACATCAGCGATGCAGTTATCCGGGTAGCAAAGTAAGTAATTACCACAAGTTGTTCTTTAGGGAATGTGATTAAAGGAATAGCAGAAGGCTTGTCTCTCTCTCTTTCCTTTAGACACATACAATGTCTTTCCTTATTGTCCCCCCCCCCCCCATATACCCAGACTTCAATGAGTTTTCTGGCATTCTAATTGCTTGGCTTCTGTGGAGATAAAGTATCAAGCAATCAGTGTTAATGCAGCAAAAGGCACGCTCCCTTGTGCCTCGACAAAGCCAATTTAAAATATTTCCAGAATCCACTTTTTTTGAATTATATCCCCCCTTCGTGTTATTGCCGATAACATTTTGATTTAAAGAATATCGCCTGAGGTACTCTTTGGTTTGATCTCAAATTGCTGCACGGCTGTATCAGCTAATTCCGTGGCACAGTAATAAATTATTATCACTGGGGAGGAGGCGGGTGGAGGAGGCGCCTTCATTTGGAATTCAAAATATCTAGGGCAGTAGCCAGTCGAGGAAATTAGGCCTGGCTGGTCCCATTGATTGCAATGGGAGAGAGTGAAGCCAGAGTGCTTGCTTTCTCCTATTGGAAATCATGGAGAAGGGCTTGATTTTGGGGACATTGGATCTTAATTAGAAGAGGAGGAAGAAGACGGATGCGATGGCTTCAGAGTGTCAAACTGCTGAATTTGTATGGGTTTTTTTTCGTGAGAAACTGCAAGTTGCTTCTGGTGTGAGGGAATTGGCTGTCTGCAAGGACGTTGACCAAGGGACACCTGGATGTTATACCATCCTGTGGGAGGATCTCTTGTCCCCGCATAGGAAGCTGACAGACGGGAGCTCACCTCACTCCCTGGATTTGAACCATCGACCTTTCGGTCAGCAGTCCTGCCAGCACAAGGGTTTAACCGGGGTCACCCTCAGAGCCGGTCCAACAATGAGGCGAATTAAGTGGTCGCTTGAGGCACAAAACATACTGGGGCGCAGTCGAGACTGCTTTTTCTGTTGATTTGTTGTAAAACATGATGTTGTGGTGCTTAATTTGTAAAATCTTAATGTAATTTGATGTTTAATAGGCTTTTCCTTAATCCCTCGTTATTATCCAACATTTTCACTTATCCAATGCTTTTATTTTTCACTGATTGGTTTGGGGGGGTGCCAAAATTCTGTTCGCCTACACTTGAAAATTACCTAGGTCTGGCTCTGGTCACCCCCCATGTAAAACAAGGACAAACATTCCCATTTGCTTTTAGTACAGTTTGGCCTCCTTATCCATGAAGTTGATATCCATGTTTTTGTACTGCTAGGTTGCCAGAAGCTGGGGCTAACAGTAGGAGCTCACCCTGCTCCCTGGATATAAACCGGTGACCTTTCGGTCAGCAAGTTCAGCAGCTCGGCAGTTTAACTCTCTGTGCCACCGGGGGATTCACGGACTATTTCATCCAAATCTGAAAAATGAAGCAAACACAGAGAGCTTTTCAAGGCAGTGCTCTTACACTGAGACTCTTCACTCTTAGACTGGAAAAGAAGGCCAGAGCCAAGCTTGATATCTAGAATTCCGATGGATCAAAGGCAGATGTTCCCTGAACCGTAGATGGGTCTTCACAAAAGGGACACGAAGGTTCAGTTCAGGTAACTACTCAGCTTTTCTCCTTAGTCTGCAAGAAATAACAAAAAAGTGGAAATGACAATGTGAGGCTACTCCAGGAAGGGAGATTACGAAAAGTGCCAAGTGTTAGCTGCCTGTTTGCTATGAGGAAGAAATGGACTGGCCTGTTCGAGAAGGATGAAAGCGTCTGTTCCACTGTGCGAGTAACTTCAGATAAATGCTAATCTCTTCGCTGTGCCCTTGAAAAGAATTCACATCTCCCCTTTTTCTGCACCGCTCGGCAACTCTTTAGAGCGCCTTCCCTTTGAAACGGGATGCTAAACTCCTTGGCGCTTGTAATTATAGAAACCGGCCGACTGCTTTTCTTTGCGAAAATACCACATTTGCCATACAAAGATGCTCCTTAAATAGGTGCTTTTATTGGAGATTGGGAGCGGGGGCAGAGGTATTAGGAGAGCAGAGAAAAAAATCTATTTCTCTCTTTAATGCCTAGATGTACCTTTGCGGTCCTGTAATTACAGCCGCTCTTTTGTTCTGGATTTATCAGATGGAGATGTAAGCAGCCCAAATTTGGCACACTCGTATTTCATTTGTGCGATCTGAAAGTGCTGAAGCTTCACAATGGAGAGAGATGTTGTTCTTCAAGGTTGAAGCAACTTTTGCCTCAGAAGTTGTTTACTTGCAAAAGTGTCTGAGATTTTTTTTTTTGGATGGATGGATGAGGAAGAGACGCTGTTGAGGAAGTATGGAGAGAGACAGGAATGGCCAAGATCCCGTCCATATTAAGCACTTTCCGTAGAATAAAGAACTCTACATACAACAGTGTTTCATATCAATACACTAAACCAGTGTGGTCCAATCTGTGGCCCGCTGTTAGGGATTCCTCAGAAGAAGAGGAAGAGGAGCAGGAAAGTGTTCATGAATCCGAGAGGCAGTCGGAATCTGAGGAGAGGATTTTGCAAGTACCCACATTTCAGGAAAGGCGAAAGGAAACAGAGTATGTTGCTTATATTTTGTCCTTATGTTGTTTGGACCTCTGCCCCATGTAAGCCGCCCCGAGTCCCCACGGGGAGATGCTGGCGGGGTATAAATAAAGTTTTATTTATTATTATTATTATTAGAGACGTCGTTCAGCTAGAATAGCTGCCAGAAATGCAGCTAAGTAATTGGGAACCGCCCTAGCAGCTGTGAGGGAACTCAGGGCTATAAATCTGTAGCAGGTGCAGCCAGCTCTTGCTGGTAACAAACTGACTCTAATGCCTAAGCCTTCGCTCCCCTTGTGCCTGCTTCGACTCTGCATCTGGGAAACTGCTCCTAAGGATTTATTGCTCTTTCTTTGTATATCTCACAACCTCTGGGGATGCCTGCCATAGATGTGGGTGAAACATCAGGAGAGAATACCTCTGAAACATGGCCAGACAGCGTGGAAAACACACAACAACCCTGTGATCCTGGCCATGAAAGTCTTCAACAACACATTAACCTTCTGTGCTAGCCTGGCCCAAAACACATTTCCAAAACCAATGCACTTCCACATGGTATTAAGTGTTTGGAAATGCTCTGACTTTATTATTGCATTGTTTTCATATCTTTCTCACCCTGGGACCCTTGTGGGTTGGGAGGCTATACAGAAATACTTTAAACAACACAAGATAAATGTGTGATCAATAAGGCCTTTGTCAGAGGAAGCTTTCCAGGGCAGCGGATCACCCCGACGGGAGAATAACTCATTCTCCAGATGGTCAGCCATGCAATATTCATAATCAGGAACACGATTAAAAGCTTTCTAGTACACAAAATATGTTTGGGGACCGTACTTATTTGGATCGCCCCTAAAAGAGTGGCTGCAATCACGCTTCTGGCTGTTCAGGAAAAATGGAGGAGGAAATTAGCAAAATTCAACCGATGGCTGAAAATAATAAAATGGCAAGCTTCCAGAAGAAGCTTTTATGAAATGCTCACTCCACGCGAGTGTCAGAGGGCTGTTTAGATAGCGGTCCTTCAATTAGCAAAAGCAATATTGATTGCCGCCGCTCATTGTATTACACCCATCATGCAGGCTGTCCCATCGCAAAACATGAACTGTGCCCGGCTTCCATTTATCTCAGTCGCACGGTGCTATCGGAGGCCAGCACTGCTTTCAAAACAAATGAAACCAAAATGATGGGTAATTAAGGAATAATATAGATCATTCAAATATCTCTTTAATTAAGAAGGGAGCCTTTATTCCCGGAGTCTGTTTAAAACCTGTTTCAAGCCAGCCCCTAATCAAACCCTTATAAACTTTGGTATGGTTTAGATGTATTAGAATTGTTATTGTAGCTAGAGGCTTGCAAAATGCAATTTTCAGCTCTGCTGTTTAATGATGTGTAGCATTCTTTTTTTTAAAAAAAATGAACCAGTGGGTTGCAGCTCATTGAGCACAATGGCCTCACTCTTATTGTTTGTCTCAACTTGAGTTGAGTCATCAAATAAGTGGAGCTTGTTAATGTTGTTGAACCTGAGTCCAATCTAGTTGGGACTAACTAAGCAAAGACCATCCATTTTCCCCCAATGAACCCCATATTTATTGTCAGATTTACCCATGGGTATCATACTTGAGTCTCTTTGTGGAGGGAAAAAATGGGGCATAAATAATAATAATAATAATAATAATAATAATAATAATAATAATAACTGCAAAAGGCCACCCTACTGGGATCTGCGTGCATCATTTGAAAATACATCACACAGTCCTAGACACTTGAGAAGTGTTCGACTTGTGATTTTGTGATATGAAATTCAGCATATCTATCTTGTTTGCTGTGTCATAATATAATAATAATAATAATAATAATAATAATAATAATAATAATAATAATAATAATAATAATAATGAAAAGCAGTGGGGACAATGAGTCTTCCTAGAAAATTCCTCTTCTGACGTTGACAAGTCCGTAGTTTTCATTTCCAACAAACAGTTCAGTTTTCCAGTGCTCCATCATGTTTTCAATATAAGTGCCAATGTTTTTACAAATCCCGATGGCATCCAGGCACTTGATGATCCAGCTGTGTGGGAGTGAGTCAAAGGCCTTTTTGTAGTCAATCCACGTCATGTGAAGATTAGTTTTTCGGCTTTTACAATTCTCCAGAATCATTTTGTCAATTAATAACTGGTCTTTTGTGCCCCTACGTTTTCATTTGTTACCTTTCTGTTAATCTGGCAAGACTCGTTTGACTTGTGATTTTGTGATACAAAATCCAGCATATATATCTAGGCAAAGACCACCACACCTCTTGCAAACCATGCAGACGTTCAGGAGTTTTAAATCATTATTTGGAAAAGGAATTGAAGGAATAGAAATAGATGGGATCCTTGAGAAAACTCCCTTTGAACTACAACTCCTATTATCCCCTACGACTGGGGTTTTGCAGAGTTTTCCCCCTTTGCTCTGGCTACCACAACTGACAGGTGCTTTATGGTTGCCAACCAACATGTGTATCTTAATTGAGAAGAACTCCCAGCAGCCTTTTGCAACATTATTATCTATTCAGCCTTGTATCTCATGCATATTTTATTTTGGGCAGAAGCTTTATTTGTTTCCTCTCTTTGAATCAAAGCAACTGGGTTAAGGTCAACATATTTGCACTGTTTGATCCAAAGCGGCATGGACCAATTGATATGTTTATCGAGCATTTCCTTACCGACACTTTTACTTTGCAATCGATCCTATTCTTTTTAATTGCGATACATTCATTTTCTGTCTTTCGGGTTATTTTTGGACACTTTGATCATAATCTATATATATATATATAAAAGAGTAATGGAATCATGGCACCGGACAAAACAACTAAACTAAATGCCCCACAACCTCGAAAATTGACTGCCCAACCTCTCATCCACACCTCTACGTTCATACAACAAAAAGAAAAGAAAAATTAAGTCCTAGCCACAGCAACGCGTGGCCGGGCACAGCTAGTTCTTTTATAATGGCATTAATCCACTTATAAAAGTAGTTGGTCACTTATTTTGTCCAATGCAGAATGTCTTCATTGGATTCAAGGTGTGAGATAAACAATGCTTGGCTTTATGAACAAATGGTTTATTAGATTGTAGGGAGGTGTGATCCATTAAAATGGTTCAAAATTCATTTCAAAACCACGGGGCACTGGCTTACTTATTTGAGAGAGATTTATCAGTCATTCCTCTTTGCAGATTTTGGATGCTGTTAGGGAGGGACAAACCTTTCTCTCTGCTATCCTGATTAGTGCTTTCCGATGCTGATTAAGTTTGAGAAATGTAGTTTAGGGCAGGCATATGGCTCCTTGCTGCCCAAACTACGTTTTTGCATAAATTACTATGGAGAAACTTTAGGAGCCCCTATCTCTCGCAATTTTAAAGCAATTGGGGCTAAATTTGCTACAATGGTAGACAACATTTACCACTGTTACCCCACCAAATTTCAGAACATTTCACATATTCACAGATTTTTGGTGAATTTTCATAAACTTTTTTCAATAATAAAGAAAATTTGTTCCTGGTTTCAAAGTGTTATTTCCTGTTTAATTGTGTTGTCCTTGCTTTGAAAGTAGTTGTTCTACTCCAGAAATGTTGCATTTTGTGGTAAAAACTTTACTAAATTTGTGGAGACTCAACAAAGCAAAATGTGCTACCGGGCGATACGGCTCCTCTCCTTCCCAAACTACGTTTTCCAGAGTTCTGGGCTGTTCCCAAAAAAACTTCACACTCCCTCTTTTGTAACATCCCATGAAATGAGAATTTTTGTGTCTGGGGAGAACAAATAGTGGAAGATATCGAACATTTTTTGATTGACTGCCCAGCATATACTGAACTTCGACACAGATATTTACATCCATTACAATCTAATTTTAGGTCCCCCAACATAAATGATCGTTTGACATTCCTTTTTACAAGGACGAGAAAGATCCACCATAATCAGAGTAAGCCTTTTGATCCTGAAAGCTATCAAGAAAAGAGCACATTTCTTGAAAGAAGAATCAGGAAAATAAGATTTTCACGGCAAACAGAAGGTCAGCTGCTGTCCTCCCATCCTTTTTGCCTTGTTTTTATTTGTGTTGCACTTTGAAATGGTCATATGACTGGTCAAACAAATATATTATTATTATTATCGGTATTGAATTGCGAGTCTTTTTACCATTCCTAATGCCAAGAAACCATTAATTTCAGGGAGAGGAATGGCAAGGTAGACAGGCTTTGCTTCCTTGCACTGAATATTAAACTGACTTTGGGAGCCTTCTGAGATTTACAAAACTAACATGGAAAAGTATGGAGTCAGTTTTGATTCTAAAATATTTGGTGTGGGCCATGCAAACACTTTGGATATGGCTTCCGACTTACAAAACTTCAGATTTTCTTACGATTTCTGACTCTTCCGATTTTTTGCACATGCCTATTATATAGATATCTGTATGCTTGAACATTTTCCATCCCTATCCAAATTCCATCCAGAATCATGCCAGGCCCCGTTCCGTTCTGTCCATAACTCACTCTGCTTCTGTTGCATTAGCCTTAGGGAGTCTCTTCTGAAATATTTGGCACTCGGACTTTCTTTACGCAGTTGTCATAAATCCAGGAGGAAAAATGACCGGCCAGTCTATGAAATAAATAGTATCAATTTGTATGAAATATGTACCCAGAGAGACCCCATTTGAGAAAAACAAAATTGCCCAGTTCAACAGTGTGAAGCTATTTTTCCCTTGCGAACACAGACTCCAAATTATGCATTTAGACATGTCACTCTCAGTATGCAAATTGAGATCGGATCAAATTGCCAGCATATTCTGTGTACCCTCCTGAAAATCAAGATGGAATAACAGTTCGTAATCTTGGTGCAAATTTTCCCTCCTCCTCTTTCTTTCTCTCTTTCCAGGGCTTGACGTAGCATGAAAAACAACTGCGCACCCCATGCCCCGCACCCCTGATTGATGCAATTTTAATAAAGGTTACTAACTAAATGTTGTAGCATAGACAGAAAGGTAAATAATTTTATTCCCTCATAATGCAAAAAAACATATTTCGGCGACACAAACTGTGAAGCGCAACCTCGCTGCCAAATGTCTCGATCCAAAAAGTAATGAAACACCCACGAGATGAATGTTTCAAAGCTAGGCCGAGGCTAGTTTCATTAATTTTAAATACAGGCAGAGTAAAATAATTGCAAATGCCCTGGGCGTGCTTTTATAGCTCGTGCTTCGAAATTCTATTTCCTTTTTTATCTCATCCTCTTGGCCTGCACTCTTCACGGCTTCATTAAGAGTCACGTCGGCTGAGCCGTCCGTCAGAAATGGCCACCCCGTCACGCTGATAATGCGCAGAATGCGACGGCAGTCATGTACAATGCGGAAAGCAGGCGCCGGGATGTGTCTTGATCATTGGACACATCGCTGGGCCCTTGGAGAGGAGTCTGTGGCCTTGAAGAAGACGGTGGTAACAGGACTTCTTTTTGGCTGAATAATTCTGGACGTTTCAGCCAGAAAGAACAAGACTCCCATGCTGTGATGGGAATAAAAAAAAAGCCACCTTCACATTTGTCAGATCATCAAGCTCAACAGCGCCTAGACTAGGGATGAGGATCGGCTGGGTTTGCAAAACCTTTTAATAAAATAGATTTTTAAAACCAGATTTTTACTATAACTCCAAGATCTGACAATCAAAAGTCACGGCAATAGAACCAAGTGAAACTGAGACTTCCCATTTATGTTTCCTGAATGGATATGTGTGTGTGTGTGTATGTATGTATATGAATGTGTTTTCCCCTGACATTAAGTCTAGTTGTGTCTGACTCTGGGGATTGGTGCTCATCTCCATTTCTAAGCCAAACAGCCGGCGATACCTTCCCACCGGAGCAGTACCTATTGATTTACTCACATTTGCATGTTTTTGAGATGATCACCAATGGTACTCCATGCAGTCATGCCTATGGCCACATACCTTGGAGATGTCTATGGACAACGCCGGCTCTTTGGCTTAGGAATGGAGATGAGCACTAACCCCAGAGTCGGACATGACTAGACTTTACCTAAAAACCCTGTATGGGATGGTGGTGGAATAGAGTGCTCATTCTCTGTTTATTTCCTGCTAAACATGCTCTGGCAACAAGGCATCAGCCTCAGTGCTCAGTGGCATCGGCATTATTTACTCATTATTGAATTTCCATGATACTCATAACAACAACAGCCTCGATTTAGATACACACAGGTGTTTAAACTTGTGCACTCCTGTGTCAGATCCTTAGCAATCCAATTAGCAGTCACCACGGCGTAAGAACCCGTCTCAGCCGGAGAAGTCGCACAGGATAATACCAGCTTGGAGCTCGCACAGATTTAATGCCTCCAATAAACTCCAATAAGCAGGAAAGAGGTTGCAATGTCTAGAGAAGGGGAGCCATTAACATAAGCACCGCTGTTGTCCTCGGCAGCCATCGCAAACAATTGTTTTCGCCATCTTCTTTATAGCAGCTTTGTACATTTTTAACACCGCGATCATGCCTCCTGCATAATGTTATTTATTCAGAAAGCCAAATTCACCCAATTCTATCAATCCTCGCTTGCACACTGACCTTGTTATGACGTTGTTTGCTTTACAATTCGCCGACTCAATCTGCATTTGGTGGGGATTTCTTTCAAAGTGGCAAGGATTGGAAATTTGACTCATAATAAGCTGAATGCCAGGCATTGGCAAAACCTTGGTTCTGCGAGCAGACACTGTGCGCCGCGCACTAATAGCCACACAGTAATAGGCGCTAAGTAATTAAATTGAAGTAACTTATCAATTAAATTAGGAAATTTCTAATCTAAATGGACACCTGACTCACATTTATTTTTAACTTAATTAAGTTAGGATTTCACCATTAACTTCATTCCAGGATTAAGTAATTAATTTAGTTATTCATTAGCTAAATGAGAGACGGTGCTGGAGAGTCAACACATTTCACGCTTCCCAATGTTTCTTTACCCAAAGATTAGTTTTCCTGGGTTTTGGAAAAAGTTTTATATTCCTGTAGCCCTAGACATAGACGCAAGGCTTACTGCAAAATCCCAGTTTATATATGCATAATAAAGGCAGCTTTTCAATGCAGATAACTCAGCAAAGGGATTTGCCACAAAAATGTCTTCTCTCTTGTTCAACTTACTAACAACTCACATAGTCGATGTGCACTGAATAGAACTCCTTTGGGTACATTTACTTCTCTGAAGAGCCTACGGGTCCTTTATTTATTGTACAAGAAACCTATATAATCTCCCAGGTTTTTGCAGACGCTGGACACATGTTTCTGGGATGTCCACAAGTTGAGAAAATACATCTCCTCCATTCTTCCAGTGTCATCTCAACATTGAGCACAGAAGGCCAATGTGGCCATCCACATGAGATTTGTCAGTGGTCCATCAAGTAGACATATGAACATAGGAGTCCTGATGGAGCAGACCAACTGTCCGTCTTTTCTGGATTCGTGTTTCTCTAAGTGGCCTAGCATATCAACTCACATGTGCACAGAATAGAACCCCTTTGGGTACATTTACTTCTCTGAAGAGCCTACGAGTCCTTTATTTATTGGACAAGAAGTCTATATAACCTCCCAGGTTTTTGCAGAGGCTGAATACATGTTTCTGGGATGTCCACAAGTTGGAAAAAGTACATCTCCTCCATTCTTCCAGTGTCATCTCGACCTTGAGCACAACGGCCAATGTGGCCATCCACATGACATTTGTCAGTGGTCCATCAAGTAGACGTATGAACCTAGGAGTCCGGATGGAGCAGACCTATTGCCCGTCTTTTCTGGATTCGTGTTTCTCTAAGTGGCCTCCCAAACACTAGTCTTGGGCCCGAATCAGTTTGAACAAAAATGGTTTGTAGTTTTCTGTGGGCCGTTTTATATAATATCCAAAAACAGTACGAGGAGAAGGGAACTGAAAAGTCCGGCAAAATGGTTTAAGAGCCAGATTTTATTGGTTACTGGAGGGGATAGCGTTAAGTCCGCAATATACCTGTTGCACCACAGCAAAATACACTCAATGGCTGAAATACTGCAGCTCTGTTTACTGAGATAAGCAAAGAGGAAGGAACCGTTCAAGCAAAACAACCCATTTTCAACGATAGCCTGATATTTGTGATATCTGCACAAATATTGTGATAACTTCTTAATAGAATTTCATATTCGTTTGTGCACATAATATTCAACATGAAAGGCATGGGCACCGTTACAAGAGTGGCGCAAGACGGGTCCTTTTGCAAAGTATGGGAAAGTCTGGGATATCTCTGTTTTAGCATTTACGTCCTCCTATTAGTAATACAAAGGGGATCCCAAGCTGTCCTTCCATTAAGCTACAGTCCACTGTCACGAGCCCGACAGAATGCCACGGCTGTGGATGCCAAATGCCACGGACAAGTCAATGCCTGTTGTTCCCTGCAGCCATTCCTTTCTTGTACAGCTGGAGCCAGGCAGTTACATTCTCGCTGCTCCGAGGCCAGAGAAACGCAGCGTACTGGAAGCAGATTTAATTTCTAAGGGGATAGAAATGGCGGCGGATGGAGGGGAAGAAAAGTTCAGGCTTCTATTTATATGGTGCAGATGTCTCCATGCCAGGGTGTCGCACGAATGGCCAGTTTGCAAAATATGTCCTATGAAACCTCAGTGCTCCAGATGCCATGGCGTTCTTTCTCAATTGGTATAAATGGTTCATGTTCTGTGTTGTCAAAGGCTTTGATGGTCGGAATTACTGGGCTGCTGTGAGTTTTTCGGGCTGTTTGGCCATATTCCCATAGCATTCTCTCCTGACGTTTGGCCAGCATCTGTGGCTAATGGCATCTTCAGAGGTCAATTGAAGGTGAGGCAAGTGGAGTGTATATATATACCTGTGAAATAATGTCCAGGATTGGAGGAAAAAACCTCATCTGTATAAAGCAAGTGCGAATGATGAAGATAGCCACCTAATATTTAAATGTGTGCAATCTGAATTTGTTTTAAAGCAGTGGTTCCCAAACTTATTTGGCCTACCGCCCCCTTTCCAGAAAAAATACTACCCAGTGCCCCCTGAAAAGGGGGCGTGGCTTAGAGGGGGCGTGGCTCCTGCTCAAGAGGGTGGGGCTGAGCCTCTCCCATAGTCCAAGATGCAGGGATGGGAGGGGGAGGGGGAGGTGGGCGGGGCCACAGATGGACGGCCAGGACTGGCATGGGAGGAGTTACGAGCTCTGAGGCAAGGCTGAGCTTCTATCCCTGTCCTGCGGTGCCTGCCAGGATACAGGGGGCGGGGCCAGAGGAGGGGTGGGGCTAGAGGAGGGGGCAGGGCCTCTTCCCAAGTGCTTGACAGGGCTGAACCTTTATACCCCACCCCCGTGTTCTAACAAGCGCCTCAGGGGAGATATATTGAGGCTCAGTCTTGTCTCACGCTCTTAGGAAGAGGCCCCGCCCCCGCCCCTAGCTCAGCTCTTTAGTCCTAAAAGGCCTCTGAGGAGAGATATAGAGGCTCTGCCCTGTCTCAGGCTCTTGTGAAGAGGCCCCACCCCCACCCCAGCCCCACCTTTTAGTCCTAAAAGGCCTCTGGAGAGGTATAGAGGCTCAGCCCTGTCTCGGGCTCTTGGAAGGAGGCCCCGCCCCCTTCCCTAGCTCCGCCCTCTGTGTCCCAACAAGCACCTCAGGAGAAGTATAGATGCTCAGCCCTGTCTCGGGCTCTTGGGAAGAAGCCACGCCCACTCCTCTAGCTCCACCCCCTGTGCCCTAACAGGCGCCTCAGGTGCTCAGCCCTGTCTCCAGCACTTGGGAAGAGACCCCGCCCCACCCCTGGCCCCGCCCCATGTTCTAATAGGTGCCATCACCGCCCCCCTGGATTACTCCAGTGCCCACCAGGGGGAGGTAGTGCCCACTTTGGGAATCACTGGGGTAGATGTTCACGGCGCTCACTATAACCTGCATGTCAGTGGAGGGAGGCTCATGGGCGTCTCCTGCTCAGGTGTTTTGGCCTACAGCTCCCAGAAATCCCAACCAGGTTACCAACTGTTAGGATTTCGGTGAATTGGAGGCCAAAGCCTTTTTTGTCATTGTTGAGCTGCGCTTTCCGGAAGGCAATGCAAAAAGCAAAACAAAAAAAGAGAGAGAGAGAGAATCGAATCGGTCAAGACGGTTGGAAGCCCATCTCTTTACGGCTGGTTCCAAAAGGACAGACACGAATGCTGACAAGGAACAACGGCACCGAAGGGGGGAAGAATCATCCTGCTCCCTTCATCTGAGCACGAAGCAACTGTGCTTAAGGAGCATTATGATAAGGTGGAAATAAAAGAGGCAGGGAGGTAAATAAAAGCGAGGCATGCAAACACGAAGGCAATAAATATGCAAATGGACTTCTTTGAAGACTGGAGGAACTCTTCTGATGTGCAGGTTCCACACAGAGAAAGGGAGCTGGATCTTGCACATTGCACACGGATGTCTTTCTCCCCGTCAAGGAAGGAGGCGTGACATTGAGGCCTGAACACATCAACACTTTGTTTACTGAAACCAAAATGCAGAAGGTATATATGCAAAGCTAGCCATGTTTGTTCAGAGTGCTTTCTTCTTCTCAGCAGGTATTTATTTATTTATTGTATCAGAAGTGAATTGAGAATACAGCCATGATGATTACAAAAAAACCCACAAACAAAGTTCAAAACTTGGCATTAGTCTAAATTTGATGCTTGTTGGGACACATAGGGCGGAGCTAGAGAAGGGGGCGGGGCCTCCTTCCAAGAGCCCGAGACAGGGCTGAGCCTCTATATCTCCCCTGAGAGGCCTTTTAGGACTAAAGGGTGGGGCTAGAGGAGTGGGTGTGGCTTCTTCCCAAGAGCCTGAGACAGGGCTGAGAATCTATACCTCTCCTGAGGCGCTTGTTGGGACACAAAGGGAGGAGCTAGGGAAGGGGGCGGGGCCTCCTTCCAAGAGCCTGAGACAGGGCTGAGCCTCTATACCTCTCCTGAGAAGCCTTTTAGGATTAAAGGGTGGGGCTAGGGAAGGGGGTGGGGCCTCTTCCCAAGAGCCCAAGACAGGGCTGAGGATCTATACCTCTCCTGAGGCGCTTGTTGGGACACAGAGGGCGGAGCTAGGGAAGGGGGCGGGGCCTCCTTCCAAGAGCCTGAGATAGGGCTGAGCCTCTATACCTCTCCTGAGAGGTCTTTTAGGACTAAAGGGCGGAGCTAGGGAAGGGGGCGGGGCCTCCTTCCAAGAGCCCGAGACAGGGCTGAGCCTCTATACCTCTCCAGAAACTTGGAGTAAGGCCAACTGCGAATACTGTTAGGGTTTGGCAGTGATTGCCTTGAGAATCTGGGAGTTGTAGTTCACACTTATCAAGACAGCACTGAACCCAGCCACCAATGGATCTGGACCTAACTTCAGTGATATTACTGAACATCCCAAAACAAACAATAGCTTCTTCTAATAACCCGGGCACCACCGGGTCCCCAAGCTAGTATACCAATAAAATGAACTAGAAAGTCTTGAAACTCCCAGGAATTTTATTTATCGATTCTGGATAAACTGTAAGACATGTACCAGGTGTCTAAGACATGTATTTCACACTTCCCAGAGAACATGCTTACTGATATTTTATTGTGTTGGTTACAACACTGAGGAAACTAGCAAGGGTGCATTGGAAATGTACAATTGTCTTGCCTGTATTCTCTTTGCTACGTTCAGAATGAATATCTTAAGATAAGATGTAAGTGCCGGGCATGAAATTTTACAAGGCCCCCGTCCCTTCTTTGTTGCGACTTTGCTGCATGTTTTCCTTTACTGATCTACTTAAGAAGGATTCTGCATTTTAGTGTCGCTTTTATCTGCTCATTCCAGGAAGCCGCTGTAAAGCAGTTTATAAATGTGCTTGCGTTTATATCACAAAAATATAACTCAGAGGAAGATTGCTTTTGCCCTCCCCACTTTCCGCGCTTTTAACAGCTTATTTCTTCTATGCGAGCGGGAGGAGGGCTCCTTTGAGGCGCTCTGAATAAAAAAAATCCCAAGTACAAATAGCTTTTAGTTTGTCACATTTGGAACACAATTGCACAAAGGGTTAGTAAACAGCTTCTTGTCCGCTGTCCAAAAGCTGAACTATCCACAAATATGTCACCAAGGTGATTCTAAACCTCTACAAGACATGCAAAATATAGAATAATATTAGAAGACTAGCTGTGCCCGGCCACGCGTTGCTGTGGCGTATGTAGAGGTTGGATGGCCACCTCTCAAGACTGCTTGGATTGTGTCCTGCATGGTAGAAGGGTTGGACTGGATGGCCCTTTGGGGTCTCTCCAAACTATTGGATTGTATGGTTGAATTGTTGTTGTTGTTGTTGTTGTTGTTGTTGTTGTTATCATCATCATCCTCATCATTATGCAGAGGCTGTATGGCCATCTGCCAGGAGTGTTTGGATTGGTAGAAGGAAGTCGAACTGGATGATCCTTAGGGGTCTCTCCAAACCTTAGGATTCTATGATATTGTTATCATTTTTCGTGTTTTTTGGCTTTGCTGGGCCATGGATGTGAGTTGGAGTTTTGGTTGTGTTGTCTGAACCTAGCGGAGAGGACCGTGGGTTGTGTTGCCAAGTTTCGTGGTTCTGGGTTGTTTAGTTTCGTTGTTTACCTTTAGGTAAAAATTCCAGAAGCCTTTTATATATATAGATTAAAGTACCATTATGTTGTCCATGGTCACTGGCTACACTTGTATTTCTGATGTTGTGTTTTTAGCTCTGATATAGTTAATTTGCTGTGATTGGTATGTATTTTATATGGTTGTATTTTACTGTATCTTGTTGGGCTTGGTCCCCATGTGAGCTGCCTCGAGTCCCCTTGGGGAGATGGGGCGGGATACAATAAAAAAGTTGTTGTTGTTGTTGTTGTTATTATTATTATTATTATTGGTTTGGAGACCCGGTGGTGCCCGGGTCATTTGAGAAAGGCATTATTTGCCTGTTTTCCAAGTGTAATCTAGATCCAATGTCAACTAGGTTCAGTGGGTGCGGGTGAACTACAACTCCCATATGCAAGTCCCATTGTCTATGGTCCATCCCACTCCAAACAGCACCAGGATGTAGAGAAGGTCATGGGGGTTCTGAGTGCCAAGTTTGGTCTAGATCAGTCATTGGTGGGGGTCGCAGTGGTCTAGGGAAGTGAATGAAGATACTGCAAGTCCCATCATCCATGGTCTAAACTCTTCCAAACCACACCAGAATGTAGAGTGGGTTATGGGGGTTCTGTGTGCCAAGTTTGGTACTGATTTGTCATTGGTAGAAGTAGCAGTGGTCCCCATGTGAGCCGCCCCAAGTCCCCTTGCGGAGATAGGGCAGGATACAAGAATAAAATTATTATTATTATTATTATTATTATTGTTGTTGTTGTTATTATTATTATATTGACACTGCATTTGCTCCATCTGTTACTCCTGTGGGTCATCTCAGGCTGTGAAGTGAGCATTTGAGCGCCTCAAGAAGGCCCAGGAAAGGCCTTTTAATTTATTATGCATTGATGCGCTGCCGTCGGTCTACCGTTTGCACCCTCCGGAGTTAGATGCGCGAAACCAGGCAGGTCTCTGACCCCGCAAAGTGTGCGTTTCGAAACGGAAAAGAAGAAGAGACAAGCGGCACGGAGGGAGGACGAGAACGTGGCCGAACGCAACGCTTAATTTTCTCATCAACATAATTGGATATCAAGGGAAGCGACTTGATGAATGCATTTGCATTTCAAAACGCGGCATTGGTAGAACTCGACATCCTAGATCAGATGCCGGGTTCGCTGCTTAGATGCCTCCCTCGGGGAAGCTGTCGGAAGTCTACCTTGATTCCAACCCCATTTTTCAAGGGTACATAAGGGGAGGGGGGACTTTTAAGAAAAATCAATTACCGGGGTAGTTTTGGGAGGGATGCGTGGAGCCCTGTTCCATTCTGTTCCATTCTGCTCTTCTGTCTCTTTAAAATTGATTTACAAAAGAGCTTTTATGGCGTCACTAAAAACCTGCCATCACAACGGCTTCGCAAAACGTTAACTGTATCAGGAGGCTTTGAATTATTCTTTCAAGAGGGTGGTCGTGTCTGGGTTTTATGGGGAAAATGCTGCACAGCGCACGTCCTCCTTGCCTGGCTTTGAGTTGCCTCTCTTTTTTGGTCAGAACAGTACACAACAGCATGAAAAATTTAATTATGTTCACATTATGCTCCCTTATGTTCACATAAAGTTGATATCGGAAGCCTTGAGCAAAGGAAGGTGATTTGGTTTAGAAGAGGATGAAAAAAGGGGATGTAGTGGGGGCGAGAAAGTGATGAAATTATGCACGGTTTAGTGAAGAATCCCAAGTACAGAACTTCTCCACGCTCTTGCAAAAATGAGAATTCTGCATTCGTTGGGTAAGTGTTCAAAACAGAATCCATAAGGAACGCCCTGTTATAAGATCTCTTGTCTCAAAAGGATGGGCATATGATGGACATACGTTTCCTCCATGAACAGATGAACTCTGTGTTGTCGAGTGTTGCTCGACCACTCCAACAACTATCATGTCAGATGACACGAAGAAGCCATTGAAATCCACTAGAAGCATGTGGACAATTTCGACAGAAAGGAGGAAATCATGAAAATGAACAAAATCTGGCTCCCAGTCTCACTTATCCAAGACTCACTTATCCAAGGTTCTGGATTATCCAATGCATTTTTGTAGTCAATGTTTTCAATATATCGTGATATTTTGGTGCTAACTTCATAAATACAGTAATTACAACATAACATTACTGCGTATTGGACTAATTTTTCTGTCAAATTTGTTGTATAACATGATGTTTTGGTGCTTAATTTGTAAAATCATAACCTAATTTGATGTTTAATAGGCTTTTCCTTAATCCCTCCTTATTATCCAACATATTTGCTTATCCAAGGTTCTGCCAGCCCGTTTAACTTGGATAAGCGAGACTCTACTGTAATTACAATATTTAAATTTTACAGTACTTCAGTGAATGATTCTTGGGGACATTCAGTCCAACTCTCTTTTGCTATGCAGGAAAAACACAACTCAAGCACTCCCAACAGATGGCTATTCAGCCTTTGTACAACAACAATAACAATGATAATCGCTGTGTGTGTGTGTGTGTGTGTGTGTGTGTATGTATGTATATATATATATATATATATATATATATATATATATATATATATGTATAAAAACAGGCACAGGCTTGGCCAGTGGCAGATAGATGGAGACTGTTTGTGTGAACTAGTTCACACAGTACATATGTGTGTATAGAATTACAATATTTAAACTTTACTGTCGTTCAGTGAACAATCCTTGGGGATATCTAGTCCAACTCTCTTTTGCTATGCAGGAAAAACACAATTCAAGCACTCCCAACAGATGGCTATTCAACCTTTGTGCAACAACAATAACAATGATAATAGCAGAACATTATATAATATATATATAATCTCAATCAGGCATGGGCTGGGCCAGTGGCAGATAGATGGAGAGTGTTTGTGTGAACTAGTTCACATAGTACATATGTGTGTATAGAATTACTATATTTAAACTTTACTGTCGTTCAGTGAACAATCCTTGGGGATATCTAGTCCAACTCTCTTTTGCTATGCAGGAAAATCACAATTCAAGCACTCCCAACAGATGGCTATTCAACCTTTGTGCAACAACCACAACAAGAACAACAACAATAATAGCAGAAACCCCAGAGGAGGTGGGGCATCCGTCGAGCCCCTAAGTTCATCTCGTGGAGCCCCAAGGGCTCCCCGGAGCACAGTTTGAGAACCGCTGTTTTATTTAGCCCACTTTAATCACCTCTAGACTCGGCCACTCCATAGTTTTGCTTGTGTAGATCAGGACTGTGCCATGGATTTTCCAATGTGTTGTTAAATTAGCTCTTTCTGCAGCATGTCTTGCTGTTGGAGATGCAGATGCGCTTGATTTCATTAGGTGTAGCTATAGGCATCCTGCCACTCTGCCCCGATGCTGACTTTCTCCCACGACTGCTAAAGGCCAAATAATCATAATCATTTCAAGTTGATAGCATGGCGCATTTCCCTGGGGAGCGCTATTCAAATTCAATCAGTCATCCTAACAACGGTTTCGTAATTACAGAAAGGGAGCGTAGTACACGGGTTGGTTTTAAGCACACATGCACCAATAAGGCTTGGATCTCCTCAAATAGAATTACTTAGGGTTCTTCCCCTCTCAAAGAAAAAAAACGCACAAAACAACAGAAGGTGCAATCTGCCAACACACAGCGCAAGGAAGCTTGTGCCAGGCGCAATGGCAAACGCACCCGAGCCCTGCTTGGTTGATTGCTTCCATTATTGTCTCCCTTGCAAACCACATTAGTCCGTTGGCTTGGAAAAAATATAGTAACGACAATGTTAATTAAACAGAGCGAAGGTTCAGCGGAATATTATAAGACGTTCCACAACTTGGAGAAGGTGTGGCATAAACCAAAGCAAAGTTTTTGTACACAGAACGGAGAAGTTGGGGAAAATTTCAGTTCAGCTTAAACAAAGTAACGGGGATGATTTGAGTTTGGATTATTATTAATCAGACCCCCTCCCTCCCCTCCCGGAAACATCTAAGAGCAGTGGTTCTCAACCTGGGCCTCCAGATGTTTTTGGACTTCAACTCCCAGAAATTCTAACAGCTGGTAAACTGGCCGGGATTTCTGGGAGTTGTAGGCCAAAACCATCTGGGGACTCCAGGTTGAGAACCACGATCTACACTAATGCAACAATAGCCGAGAAGTGGGTTGGTGTGATAAATTTTTATTTATTTATTTATTTATTTATTTACATCACTTTTACCCCGCCTTTCTCCCCAAGGGGACTCAAAGCGGCTTACAATAAATAGGCAAAAACTCAATGCCTAAAAACAATTCCATCTACATGGAAACCCAGCCATTGTACACTGTTTTGCTTCACCCATAGTTCTACTTAGCAAGTTAGATGATGGCTTGGGGAATATGGGTGTGAAAATGGGAGTATGTTTGTAGTAATTCTATTACCATTTTGGGTGTTAAACGGCTAAAACCAGAGATATGTTTCCCCCCAGAGGGAAGGTGTCCTCTTTTGTCTTTCAAGAACAGCTTTAAGACACTGTGGTAAGTAAATGAAAGCTGTTTTACTTCAGCAAAACATAAAGTATAGCACACTCAGTGGAATAATGAAAAAGGAATCAAGGAAGTCTTAGGGTAAACACAGTTCTTAGTCTCTGTTAAATTTCCAAATCAAAGAGCAGTCTTACTTCAGACAAAGAAACAGCAATAAATTTAGATGCAGACTCGGAGCAGGCACACGGGAAGCAAAGGCATTAGAGTCAGTTTGTTACCAGCAAGAGCTGGCTGCACCTGCTTCTGCTTTATAGCCCTGAGTCCCCTATTAAGATGCTAGGGCAGTTCCCAATTACTCAGCTGCATTTCTGGCAGCTATTCTAGCTGAACAACGTCTCTGCTTTGTTTCCTTTTGCCTCTCCTGAAATGTGGGTACTTGCAAAATCTCCTCCTCCGATTCCAACTCACCCTCAGATTCATGAACACCTTCCTCTCCCCTTCCTCTTCTGCAGAAGAAGAATCCCTAACAGAAGGGGAATACAGTAGGAAGGGAATTGGGTCCTACTCCTGCTGCCCTGAAGTCAACACGTTTCTGGGTTAGATTTTCAGTGAAGGCCATCTTCACTAGTTGGCTTTTGTAAAGGCTCACGAAGAGCACTGCTAAATCTAATTTTAAATTTGGCTTTACATGCTGCTTTTGATGTCTCAATTTCATTTTTTTGTATTGACATTTGAAAAACAACCATTCCAGAGACGAGCCGCGCTAAAAACCGAAGCTGGAGAAGAGCACGGAGATTTCTTAACAAATAAATAAATGCCCACATATATCCATAATGTGAGATTTTGCCATTTTAATCACCACTCATCTGGTAATTCTCGCTAAATAACAGCTCACTCTGTTCCTTCGCGCAGCCAACACAATTTGGACATTTTGCCCTTTTCCTGCCAACTAATGCATGCAAATTGCTGAGCATTTCTGAATATGGAGAATGAGATGGAAAGGGCCATTCTGGAGGGCGAAACACTGACAGAAATAGAGGGAGAGTAATTCTGCCTTTTCTCTCTTTTGGGGGCAGGGAATCAGGAAAGTAGAGTGATTTATTCTCTTTTATGGATGTGATATAAAGCATTCGATTTCTCTACCAATAATGTGAAGTAGGACAATGAAAAAAAGAGAAATAAATGACATATAATCTACAACAATTCTGAAAATTTACAACATCTCCAGCAGCCACAAGGCTGCAGTTAACAAAGGAGGGGAGCTTACATATAAATGTAAATGTTTGAAACATCTAAATGTTCTAAAGTTGTCCTGGCGGCAAAGTTTTTATTCTTTCCCAGCATTGGAATCTCCGTAATAGAGTTAGAGGATGTTTGGAATTCCGTTTCTCTTGAAAAATGGTCTATCTTGGCCTTCTCAGTCTTCAGAAGATAGGGAGTTACCCCGTGATATGTGAATAGGGCTTTGCTTGGATAGAGAAAAAAGCTGATTAGAAGGTTAGAAAGACTTTGTGAGAAGCATTCCTTGAAACCCAGGTGCCAAAGAGATGATCTCATGGGTTCATGGTCAGGTTTGAGCTCAAATTGAGCGATATTTTCCTGGTCTCTTGGGAACAATGTTGTGTTAATATCAAGTTCATGTTTAGTGAAATAAAAATTAATTAGACGGTCAGAAAGACTTTGTGAGAAGCATTCCTTGAAACTCAGGTGCCAAAGAGATGATCTCATGGGTTCATGGTCAGGCTTGAGTTTAAATTGAGTGATATTTTCCTGGTCTCTTGGAAACAATGTTGTGTTAATATCAAGTTCGTGTTTAGTGAAATAAAAATTAGACGGTCAGAAAGACTTTGTGAGAAGCATTCCTTGAAACCCAGGTGCCAAAGAGATGATCTCATGGGTTCATGGTCAGGTTTGAGCTTAAATTGAGCGATATTTTCCTGTTCTCTTGGAAACAATGTCATGTTAATATCAAGTTCATGTTTAATGAAATAAAAATTAATTAGATGGTCAGAAAGACTTTGTGAGAAGCATTCCTTGAAACCCAGGTGCCAAAGAGATGATCTCATGGGTTCATGGTCAGGTTTGAGCTTAAATTGAGTGATATTTTCCTGGTCCCTTCAGAGCAGACAACGTTGCGTTAATATCAAGTTTATGTTTAGCTCTCAAGTTTGCTTTTGTTCCTGTAATAGTTTTGCCTTGGAAATGTTCCTGTTTGATGGATGTATGCCTATGTTCCTGACCATGGAATTCATGTACCTTTCTCCCTTGGACTCTTGATATTTGTATTTTTGGATAATTGATATTTTATAGCACTATTGTATATATTTTTTGTAAATAAACTACTGTAGATAGCTCATGCTGGATTCTTTCTGGTGCTGGTTGATAAGGTGTTCCTTCCTAAGATAGAGTGCAAAACCATGAATATCTCATTGAGTCTCATCCAACTCAACATAGTTTGTGGCAGCCATAAAATCAAAGTTTTTGGAGTAGATTGATGACTTTCAAAGTAAGTACCACACAATTAAACAGGAAATAACACTTTCAGGAACATAAATGTTTTCAATTTTTGTTATTGTATTGTTAATGGAGTGAACTGGTGACTTGAAGGCACACATACTGTATAGACACACTACTACTGTAGAAGCAACATGTTTTTAATTGGTTGTAAGCTATTTTGAGAAAAATAAAAATAAATAAAAATAATAGCAACAAAACTTGATTTGAATCTCCGAGCAATAAAGAAGCGGCTTTGTAAAATGAGATGGTGAAATTCCAATGATAAGTTTGATCCAGACTTAATGACTCCTAGAGTAGAAACGCTAGAATCGATAGGACCTAGTTGGGACTAAATTAAGTCTTCTTAATTTAAATGGCCAAAATCCAATTGCAAGTTCCAATTAGAACGAACCCATTGAACCCAGGGAATTTACATAAATGTTGATCTATCAATCACCAGTTGATAAAACAAATCTGCTCTGGTGGTGGTTAGTTGGATTTAGGCCAATGAGTCTACATTAAGGATAGCTAGGACTAGTCAAAGCCGGTGAGGATGACTCAATATTAGCAAATGAGAATGATTCATCACCATAGGTCAACGCAAACTTAACCGTTGAGCAGAGCTTACTCGTAGAAGAATGACTCACCCTCAGTCAATCCGAAATTCTGATTAGATCTCTAAAAGATCAAATTCCTCAAGAGTCTTAACATTACTCAGAGGGAAATGAGATGTAGTAAGCCATGTCTGGACTAATCCGTTGCTAAAATTGCTCACAAATCATTGCTTGTTTTGGAAACTCTGGGTTTGTTGCCATGAAAGGGCTGGACCGGTCCGTCATAATTCTCTGCCAGGATGGCCAAATTCCAGGCAGCTTCACTATGACACAATTGTGCGGAGGATTTTTTATTTTATTTTTGTGTATTAGACCGTAATTACAAATCTCGTCATTATCTAGCAAACATGTTCATTAGGCATTCTGCTAATCACTGTAATTAAGACTTTCCTTAGTTCACTGACACGTTCCTGAGACATTAACTGATTGTGCATCGGTTTTATTGCTCTGTCTATCAGTTAAATCCAATGGCAGTCCTTACTGGAATACAAATGCTGAAGTTTTTGAGACACCGATGTCTCCTAGATCTTCAGCAGCATCTCGGTCTCTTCAAATTTTCCTCTTCCACCAGTCAGTAAAAGATCTCATTCATTTCTGGAGTGAACGACATAGTCGGAGTGTGTTTTAAGGGAGACGTACTCCAGTGTTTATTTTCATTATCAAGAGAAACGTACTGCAATGTACCTTGAGACACCGAGAGTTGTTCAATACGACTTCGAGTATCATTATTTCACCCCATGGAATCCCAAGACTTGTACAGTAGAGTCTCACTTATCCAAGCCTCGCTTATCCAAGTTTCTGGATTATCCAAGCCATTTTTGTAGTCAATGTTTTCAATATATCGTGATATTTTGGTGCTAAATTCATAAATACAGTAATTACAACATAACATTACTGTGTGTTGAACTGCTTTTTCTGTCAAATTTGTTGTAAAACATGATGTTTTGGTGCTTAATTTGTAAAATCATAACCTAATTTGATGTTTAATAGGCTTTTCCTTAATCCCTCCTTATTATCCAAGATATTCGCTTATCCAAGCTTCTGCCAGCCCGTTTAGCTTGGATAAGCGAGACTCTACTGTACTTGCCATTCTTTATTGAATCCATTTGCTTGTGCACTGTCCTAAACTACAGCGGATGACTCTAATTCAGATTCCACAATCCCATAGGATGGAGCCATGCCTTTATTAAGGTGATAATAAAGTCTTCTAATTCTACGAGGGTTGAATGAAAAGTAATGCCTCCACCTTCGTAACTCCTCAACAGATGGCAGTCCTGGTCTGCGGCCATTCCTGGCTTGTTCAGTAGACTCTCCTCTACAGTTCCATTTGTGGGGAAGCCTTAGCATTGAATGGTTGTGTTGTTAAAGCACCTTTTACCTCCTCGCTAAAGCGTACCTATTTATCTACTCACGTTGCTGTTTTCGAACTGCTAGGTAGGCAAAAGCTAGGCTGACGGCGGGAGCTCACCTCGCCCATGGCTTGAACTGACAACCTTCTGGTTGGCAAGATCTGCGGTTTAACCCGCAGTCCTATACTCAGGTGGCAAACATCTGGATGTCTCTCCTTGCTCTACTATACCACGGTTCCTGTTGCACCCCAAAGGTACAAGAGCACTCTGAAAACCACACTGAGGCCAGATGTTCAAGCAAAGCAATATATATATATATATATATATATATATATATATATATATATATGCAAGCAAACAGCGGGAAGAGTCAATAGAGCAAGTAGTCCATAATATAATGTCCACAATAGTTCAAAAGATAGTTCTTCAAAGTCTTTCAAAGTTGTAATCCACAAGCAGAATTCAAAGGGTTCCAGCAAAGAGTCAAAGTCAGTAAGTATCCAGGAATTGCAGGAAGCAGGGGCAAGACGCAGCAAAACGACAACTGTAATCCACCTGGAAGGTATTTCTTGAAAAGCAGAGAAACAAGAGTAACAAGGCGAGGTATAATCGAGAGCCACAAGGCGTGAACTCCAACTGGGTATCCTGGAAATGGCACGGAAACAAGGCAAGGATCAAGAGACAGGAACGGAGATGCTTCTCCCAAGAATGGCAATGTTGACACCGCAACAAAAACAAGGAGTGAGGTCCCTTTAAGGAAACCTCAAGGCTACCGCTCAATGAGATCCAGGACAATCACAGCTTCACATGGGAAAGTTTATTCATTACAGCACTTGAGAGCCAAACGTTTACTTCTTCTCAGCACTTCTCTTTGACTCCTGTCCTGTGAGATAGATTGTCTCCGATCAAAAGACACATCCTCCCCTACCACAACTCCATCTGGTGAATCCAGCCTTGAGTTAACATCGGAATGTTCCCCAATTAGCTGTTCCTCTGGAAGCACAACTTCAGGCACCTGCGGAGTCATTGGGCTCTGATCCAAATCCCGGAGAGACTGAAAATCCAAATCAGCCTCTGAGTCCCACTCCGTCTCTTGTGGAGGGCCAGATCCTGACGGCTGAGCTATAACAGTTCCTCTCCATTTAGAAATGGCAATATATTTCATGAAAATACAGACTGAAAATATGAGATCCAACAACATTGTGAAGCATGGACACAGTGTCCATTAGGCCTACAAATTCATACATTTCTGGTGCTTGTTAAAATACCCCCCCCCCCCAATATCATTTATCTGTGTTTGGTTGCGGGTGTTGTTGTCATCAGTCTAATTCTCTTTCCATTTTCCCCTTCATTTGGCGCACTTCAGTGATGAGAACGAAAATCGTGTAAGCAAAGCTTTTACCAAAATAGTGTGAAATTAGCCTCCCTGTTGCTCGGGGGGGACTTGAGCTGATTTATAATGTCATGAACCGAAGACAGGTGGAATTATTTTTGAAAAATCGCCGCCGTCCTCAAAGATGCATAAATAGTCAAATTAAGACTTGTCTGCTAATAAAGCTTGCATTTTTTAAAAAAAATAGCGGAAAAGAAGGTTACGGCAATGATGAGCACTTCTGAAGAGAGCCTGAAATGATTGTTGCAAGAAATAGATGTACATTGGCTTGACATGGGAACGGGGAGCGTGACTTCAGAGACCAGAACAAACAATACATTCCAGAGCTTGGAAATGTTACTCGTCGTGTTGGATAGGTACATGCCAAATACTGTATATATTCAAGCATAAGCCAGTTTTTCAGCCCTTTTTTTTAAGACTGAAAAAGTCCTCCTCGGCTTATACTCGGGTGAGGGTCCTGGTGGGCTATATTCAGGTCTGTTTATACTCAAGTATATATCGTATATTTATTATTTTTCTCTATTATTATTGGTATTATTACATTTATTATTTTTCTCTATTATTGTTGCTAGTATTACATTTATTTTACTCTATTATTATTATTATTATTATTATTATTATTATTAATAATAATACATTTATTATTTCACTCTATTATTATTATTATTATTGCATTTATTATTTTACTCTATTTATTATTACTTGTATTATTTTCCTGTATTTATTATTATTATTATTATTATTATTATTATTATTATTATTATTACTACATGTATTATTTTACTCTATTATTATTGAAAGGATACATCAGCACATTTAGATTGAAGAAGATGAGATTAATGATTTGATCAGAGTTGGACAGTTTTATCTTAAATTTGAGCTTGATGTAAATATTCAAAAACATTTAACCTACTGATGCCTCAATTCATGTTATTTTATTATTATTTCGTGTCAGGAGCAACCGGAGTTGCTTCTGGAGTGGGAGAATTGGCCGACTGCAAGGACGTTGCCCAGGGGACGCCCGGATGTTTTTGATGTTTTACCATCCTTGTGGGAGGCTTCTCTCATGTCCCCGCATGGAGCTGGAGCTGATAGAGGGAGCTCATCCGCACTCTCCCCGGGTGGGATTCGAACCTGGCAGCTTTCAGGTCAGCAACCCAACCTTCAAGTTACGAGGCTTTTATCCCCTAGGCCACCGGGGGCTCCATGTTATTTTATTGGTATCTATTTTTATTGCTGAAATTTACCACCCTCGGCTTATACTGGAGCCAATGTTTTCCCAGTTTTTTTTGTGGTAAAATTAGGTGCCTCGGCTTATATTCGGGTTGGCTTATACTGTAGTATATATGGTACTTTGGCCACATCATGAGAAGACAGGAAAGCTTGGAGAAGAGAATGATGCTGAAGACAGTGACAGACTTTGAAATTCTAGGTGCAAAGATTCCTACAACAAGGAAATCAGAAGACGTTTACTTCTTGGGAGGAGAGCAAGGACCAGTCTTGATAAAATAGTGAAGAGTAGAGACATCACACTGGCAATGAAGGTCATTGATAATGGTATTCTCCATAGTCACCTATGGATGCGAGAGCTGGACCATAAGGAAGGCTGAGCGAAGGAAGAGAGACGCTTTTGAACTCTGGTGCTGGAGGAAAATCCTGAGAGTGCCTTGGACCTTGGCAAGAAGATCCAACCAGTCCATCCTCCAGGAAATAATGACCGACTGGAGGGAAGGATATTAGAGGCAAAGATGAAGGACTTTGGCCACATCATGAGAAGACAGGAAAGCTTGGAGAAGATCATGATGCTGGGGAAAATGGAAGGAAAAAGGAAGAGGGGCCGACCAAGGACAAGATGGATGGATGGTATCCTTGAAGGGACTGACTCCACCTTGAAGGAGATAGTGGTGGCCACGGCTGACAGGGAGCTCTGGCCTGGGATGGTCCATGAGGTCACCAAGAATCAGAAGCAACTGAACAAATAAACAACAAATGTCCTGATGTTCATCTGCGAAATGTTGGAAGGTATGAGTATCCAGGAGACCACAAAATGGTTGTCACGTGTGGCTTGTAGACTACGTCTTGCCTGCTCCGTCATCAAGCCTCACCATTTTCTCTAACGCCTGCCTCCACCTGAGCAATTAATTGTCTTATAGTGAAGTCCGAGTTACTTACTCCTTTGCTCTTCATTTGCTGGCGGAATCATTTCTCAAGCTCCGCAGCCTGGCAAGCCCCGCTCCCCTCTCGCATCTGGCGGTGACTTCCCACACATTACGTTCCAACCTGATTGCAGTGTGTGACAATAACCTGTCACATGCGGCAGACTGAAGTGTTGGCTCCCATTAGGCTGGCTAATAAAAGTAATTTTATATGTCACTAAAAAGATAATTCCCCAGCCCCCACCGGCACACCGGGGGATTAATCATCTCAAGAAGCAATCTCTTCCTTCCTCAGGTGCCTGAAGCTCTTCCGTGTTCGTGTAATATGGTCAGCTCTCAGTTCTCCGTGTTGGGGATGCTTGGGCTCATTGTGGCATTTCGCTTTGCAAATGTTCCCCGAACGGTGCCTATCAAGGACAGACGGAGTTAATCTTTAGGTTTCGCACATTGAAGTCGCAGTATTAGTTTGTACTACAGAACTTCCTAATCATTCCAATATACACGCCATCTGATAATTTCTGGTCACTGTGGAAATACATTTTGCAACTAGATCTCTCCCTGAGTACTGTTGCATTGAAATCGGCGGCATCACTTTATCTCAGATATTGATAAGAAACATTTTCTGCCTAGTAATTGGAGAATAAATGGCTTGAACCTGTTGGTGTCTTGTGTACGTTTTCTCTGGAATTGGTTGAACATTTTGACTTGACATGGAATGGCAGATTCGGTTTGGTTATTTGGGGTGCTGACTCAGAAATTTGCATTGGATAGACCACATCAGCTCTAGTTTCTGATACAGAACATATGTGTTGTGACTCAGCTGGAGCCTCAGAATGACTCTGATGGGGATGATGGGATTCAGGTTCAAGATGACTCTGATGGGAATTATGGGATTCAGGTTCAGAGTGTTCCTGCTGTGGAAGACGAGGAACAGGGAGGCTTTCCCATGGCAGGGAATGGTGTTGATGATACTGAAGCTAGCCAGGTGCAAAATGACACAGGAAGGGAGGACAGCTCTCAGTCTGATAGCATACAGACAGACGCTAACACTAACGAGCTGTCTGGCCTTGATGAAATGGAATCTCTGGATCGAGCTGGCCGTTTGGAATTCAGGGTTCACAGAAGTGTTAGAATAGCAAACAAGAGGGAGGTCAGAGGCCAAAGAAATGCTTTCAGGCAAAGGGTATTAAAAGAATGTGCTGAGAGGGAAATCTTTGTCAAAGCAACTTCTCGTTCGAGTCAAGAAGCAAGCTCTTGCTTTCCCGGATTATCTTGCATCCTTTGTGTATTTATGTTCATGGGACTTTGTCATGCCTTAATGGAACCTTGTTTTATGCCTAATGTTTTCTTGGATTATTCTTTATAGCCTAGCAGTTCCTCCTCCCACAGCCCTACAAGTGACTCCCCAAAAGTACTGAAACTACAGAGGAGCATGTTTCTGTTCTTTGCTAACAAGGAAACTTAGAGGCAGCCAAGTCTGGCAAACACTGTGGCTCCCTTTGATTCCAAGGCATTTTTGGCACAACCAGAAGTCACTGGGAGACCCCATACAAGGGCCGCTGTGTTTGCCTTGACAATTCCGCCTTGCCGAGACATCCCATCCCGTGCCCGGCGAGTTATTTACCACGGAAAGGCGACAACAACTGAGATTGTGTCTGCTGTCTGCAGGACTTAATTGATCTCGCCTCTATTTTTTCTTCCTTTGGGGAGAATTATATTGCATTGGAAAACAGCTGCCTAAGATAATAATGCACTCCCTCCTCCACCCTTGAACTTTCAGGACACTTTCAAAAGACTGACACACAGAGATAGCTTCTGTGTGCAAATCCGGTGAACTCTCCACCAGCTTTTACAGAAGTGCTGGCAAACTGAAACTAGAAACAGCTTCTAACAAAGGGATCTTATCTGATGAAGTCTACGGCTAATTAAAGTGGAACGAATGACCCAAGACCTCCTGTTGCATTTGGACATTGCTTACATCTCTGTCCAAATGCATCTGAGCCACAGAAATCTCTGAGCCAGGAACTCCAAAACCATTTACTGGAGGAAGAGAGCATGCTAACAAAAGCAGAAGGTTGTCTCTCTTTGTATGCGCGTAGCACGCTGACGGCCAAAGAAAAATCGAGATGGCTTTCAGAGCCTGTCAATGTAACTCTGCTAAAAAGAAAGGAAATATCTGAAAACTCTGAAATGTATTTAGAAGAGGTTATTTCCAACTCACCCAATATTATGTGTGTCTGGGGGGAGTCTCTGATTGAGGTTCTATTTTTTGCCTGCCACTTTTGGACTCATGCTTGCTGGGGCATTCCTGCGAGTATCTCTGTAGATCTTAGGAAGTGTTGTGACTCAGCCATCACGGCCAGTTCTTTAGCAGGAGTTAGAGTTTGATTTAGAATCTGATTCGGATTTTGGACCCATCCGGGACTTGGATCAAAGCCCAATGCCTTTGCAAGTGCCTGAAGTTGTGGAGCCAGGGGATCCACTAATTGGCGAGCATTCCGATCCTCAGTCAAGGTTGGGTTAAAGACTTTATACTTTGGACTATTCTTTATATTGACTTTATGCTACTTGCTTGCATATATATATATATTCCTTGTGTACCTTCAATATACTCCGTACCAATATGACCCTAATATTATTTGTTCCTTTGACAGGGATCTGGAATGTATTTTGACAGCCTGATATATGTTAAATTGTTTATGCTGCCCCTTTTTTTTTCGTGTCAGGAGCAACCGGAGTTGCTTCTGGAGTGAGAGAATTGGCCGTCTGCAAGGACGTTGCCCAGGGGACGCCCGGATGTTTTGATGTTTTTACCATCCTTGTGGGAGGCTTCTCTCATGTCCCCGCCTGAAATCCTGCGATCAAGGGCAGCGTAGAAGTGTTTTAGTAAACAAATAAACCAATCCCCAGATTTCCTTATAAAACTATGTAAATTAATACATTAACTATGTAAATTATAAAACTATGTAAATTGAAGACATTACACTTGGAGGACCATCATCCTCGAGCTATGAGGAATCGCCTAAGTAATAGTATGTAAATTAAATGTATGTAAATTAATGTCATGTGGGGTGGTTGGATTGTATCGTGCCTTGGATGTTTAAAATATCAGAACGTATTGTTTTGCAAGCTTGGAGACACCATTTTTCCCCTGTGTTCCCAATTATCCATCAGTTGATCTAGAAGGAAGCATTTCTAAAGTCTGTTATCACTTGAACAGTTGCATTGTAATCTAAGGAATTGTCCATATGGGAAATTGGATCTGAGCGACAATGGCCCCATCTACACTGACCATTTAATCCAGTTCCTGACTGTATACATTATCTGCAATTATATGAGTCCACACTGCCATATAATCCAGTTTAAAGCAGATAATCTGCATTCAGACACTGGATTATAAGATCTATACTGTTGTATCAATGAGGCCATCAATGAGCCATCAAACCATAACTAGATATTGATTCCTGTAGGCTTTCTATATCAGGAGGTAATGAGTTTTTGTCCTGTGTTCTTTACTTCTAAATCTAAGAAGTGTGTTCTGTTATATTACTGTATATACTCAAGTATAAGCCAACCCGAATATAAGCCAAGTCACCTAATTTTACTACAAAAATCCTGGGAAAACATTGACTCCAGTATAAGCCGAGATACCAATAAAATTACATTAATCGAGGCCTCAGTAGTTTAAATGTTTTTGAATCTTTACATCAATCTGTAATTTAAGATATGTCTGTTCAACTCTGATTAAATCATTATTTTCATCTTCTTCAATGTAAATGTGCTTATGTATCCTTTTAATAATAATAGAGTGAAATAATAAATGTAATAATAATAAATGCAGTAAAATAATAAATGTATTAATAAATAGAGTAAAATAATAAATGTATTAATAAAAGTAAAAATAGAGTAAAATAAATGTAAAAGTAAGAATAATAATAGAGTAAAATAATAAATGTAATAATAGAGTAAAATAATAAATGTATTAATAAAAATAAAATAGAGTAAAATAAATGTAAAAGTAAGAATAATAATAGAGTAAAATAATAAATGTATTAATAAAAATAAAAATAGAGTAAAATAAATGTAAAAGTAACAATAATAATAGAGTAAAATAATAAATGTAATAATAGAGTAAAATAATAAATGTATTAATAAAAATAAAATAGAGTAAAATAAATGTAAAAGTAAGAATAATAATAGAGTAAAATAATAAATGTAATAATAAATAGAGTAAAATAATAAATGTATTAATAAAAATAATAATAGAGTAAAATAATAAATGTAATAATAATAATTAATAGAGTAAAATAATAAATGCAACAATACCAATAATAATAGAGAAAAATAATAAATATACCATATATACTTGAGTATAAACCGATCTGAATATAAGCCCACCAGGACCCTCACCCGAGTATAAACCAATGAGGTTTTTTTTCAGTCCTAAAAAAGGGCTGAAAAACTAGGCTTATACTCGAATATATACAGTATATTCTGTATCCAATGGTGTGTTACCATCCTTGGAATATATTCTCTCTTTAAAATGTGTTGCATCAGTCTCTCTCTCTCTCCGAATGGCAAGGTCTCCAAACCCGAGGGCCTCTGTCCATGTCTTTTAGGTCAGAGTCTTGACTGCAGCTCCGTGGTCAGTTTGTGACCCTTTTTCTGCCCTGACCCAACCAACTTGGATTCCTAACAAAGCCCTGCTGAGATATGCCCAAATCCAAGTTGTGTTGACTTCATCCCCTGGCATTAGATCACGTCTGTCCGGGTCACAACCTGCTCTTGTGATAACTGATGCGTCTTGATGGGAGGTGAACTCCCTGGTCCTTCTCAAAGCCTTAGTGCTGCAAATAGTCCTGAGAGATGCACTCAGTAATACATATATAGGAGACTAGCTCTGCCCAGCCACGCGTTGCTGTGGCAAAGTCTGGTGGTATGGGAAATAAAGTATTGTGGAATTGGTGGTAGTTAAGGTCAAGGGTAAAGGTGTGGAGTCCAGATCATCCAGTTAAAGCAGATAATATAAGATTATAGATGGGTTATATAGCTGTGTGGAAGGGCCTTGAGTCTACACTGCCATATAATCCAGTTAAAATCTGATAATTTGTATTTTATAGGCAGTGTGGAAGAGGCCTAAGTGAGGCCTAACTCTGCCTGTCCCCTGGGTGAGTGGGTTGCTAGGAGACCAAGTGGGCGGAGCTTAGCCTTCTAACTGGCAGCAATTGGATAAAAACAATTATTCCTCTCCCTCTAATTAGGACTTTATTTTTCTTTTCTTTTTGTTGTATCAACCTAGAGGCGTGGATGATGGGTTGTGTTGTCAATTTTCGAGGTTGTGGGGTGTTTAGTTTTGTTGTTTTGGCGGTCGCCAGGATTCCATCACTCTTTTATAGATATAGAAAAGAGAGAAAATGAAAATTGATGCTGAGTACAAGGAAAAACTATAAACCTCGAGGCTATTAACAGTCACGTTTATGGAAACAATTCTGTCTCCTGATTCTATCTCTTCTCTGTCGTTATCTTGAATTATGGAAAATGCCATTTTTAGTTAGTACTAGCTGTGCCCGGCCACGCATTGCTGTGGCGTATGGGAATCCTTTGTTAGCCAGGTGGAATAGCAGTGAATAGCCTTGTAGCCTCAAAACCTGGCTGTTTTCTTCTTATGGGAATCCTTGTTTGGTGAGCTGGAATGCAACGGAATAATCTTGCTGCTTGGAAGCCTGGGAAATTGCGTTCTAGGGGAATGTTTTTTTGGGCTGATTGAATTGCAATGAATAGCCTCACTGCTTCAAAGCCTGGCTGCTTACTACCTAGGGGAATCTTTGATTAGTCAGCTTCAACAGTACAGAGTAGTATCACTACTCTGTACTTCAAAGCCTGGCCACCTTCTACCAAGTTTAATCCTTTGTTGGTCTGGTTAAATTGCACTGAATAGCCTTGCAGCTTCAATGCCTGGCTGTGTTTTTGTATTAATCATTATTTTATAATACATAATCATAGTTACATTTCCCTTTTCCATTCCCTTCTCCCTCCCCCTCCCTGTTGACAACTTAAACCTTATTTTCTTGTTACATGAACCTTCTTTCCATTCTTTCCAATTTTTTTCTTCCAACTTTCGTCATATGGTTTAACAATCTGTAGCCATCTGCTAAATGGAGTCCATATTTCTTTAATTTTCTTCTGTTTGTCTGACCATGTTTTTTTGTTTCTTATAATGTCCATAATATCCAGTTGCATTTGATCCCATATATATTCATACCATTTTCCAAGTGTCCATTTCTTTTTATCCTTTTATCCCCACGCTATTACTGCGTGTGCGGCTCTAAACATTATCATCATTAAGTCTTGGTCTTGGTCCTTAATTCTTCTATCCCCATATATCCCTATTAACAGAATTTGCATATTTATAAATGCCTGGCTGTGTTATACCTAGGCCAATCTGATTTTTTTTTGAGGGGAGGGGGTTGAGTGAAGGACATACCTTGGTTGTGTTGGTGTATTGTGACCAAATTTGGTGTGATTTGGTTCTGTGGTTTTGTTGTTTACTCAGTCCTACAAACGTACATTTCATTTATATATATAGACTAGCTGTTCCCGGCCACGCGTTGCTGTGGCAAAGTATGGTGGTATGGGAAATAAAGTATTGAGGAATTGGTGGTAGTTAAGGTCAAGGGTCATGTTTATGTTGGATAACTGAGACTCTACTGTATATTTATAATCTTATATTATCTGCTTAGAACAGGATGATATGAGCCCCCTTCTACACAGCTGGATAAAATGCACACTGAAGTGGATTATATGGCAGTGTGGAGTCAAGATAATCCAGTGCAAAGCAGATAATATAAGATTCTAAATGGGTTATATAGCTGTTTGGAAAGGCCTTGAGTCTACACTGCCATATATTCCAGTTGAAATCAGATAATCTATATTTTATAGGCAGTGTGGAAGAGGCCTAAGTGAGGCCTAACTCTGCCTGTCCCCTGGGCTGAGTGGGTTGCTAGGAGACCAAGTGGGTGGAGCTTAGCCTTGTAACTAGCAGCAATTGGATAAAAAACAATTATTCCTCTCCCTCTAGTTAGGACTTTATTTTTCTTTTCTTTTGGTTGTATGAACGTAGAGGCGTGGATGAGGGGTTGTGCTGCCAAGTTTAGTGTTTCTGGGATGTGTAGTTTTGTTGTTTTCTCCTAGCCCGAAATTTCATTACCCTTTTATATATATAGATTGCAATCTACATATAGTCATTGCATCCCCATTTTACTCTCACCCCAGGTTGTAAATCTCTTGGAATTAACAACCTTGGCCTGCCTAGACACTCTAATTACTACTTTGCATTTTCTGTTCCATTTTGTGAGTCGCTTTGTTTGTTTTCCAATATCTAGGATGCAGCTAGAATGATGCAGTTTGGGCACCACTTAAATTGCCATGGCTCAATGCTATGGAACCATAGGAGTTGTAGTTTTACAGAGCCTTTCTCTGTAAAATTGTGATGTCAATCGGCATTAATTCTACAATATAGATGCCCCCCTTGCTCTTCTCCTCCATCATTCGAGCAAGCACCATTTCCTTCCGCCTTCTTTTGTGTGTTTTGTGAATAAGCGAATGTTGGATAAGTGAGATTCTACTGTCCTTTAAAATTATTTTACATCTATTTTTTATTATTAATACATTTATTATTTTACTCTATTTATTACATTCATTATTTTACTGCATTTATTATTACAGTAGAGTCTCTCTTATCCAACACTCGCTTATCCAATGTTCTGGATTATCCAACACATTTTGGTAGTCAATGTTTTCAATATATCGTGATATTTTGGTGCTAAATTCGTAAATACAGTAATTAACTGCGTAGCATTACTGCACATTGAACTACTTTTTCTGTCAAATTTGTTGTATAACATGATGTTTTGGTGCTTAATTTGTAAAATCATAACCTAATTTGATGTTTAATAGGCTTTTCCTTAATCCCTCCTTATTATCCAAGATATTCGCTTATCCAAGCTTCTGCCGGCCCGTTTATGTTGGATAAGTGAGTCTCTACTATACTTTTTCTGTCAAATTTGTTGTATAACATGATGTTTTGGTGCTTAATTTGTAAAATCATAACCTAATTTGATGTGTAATAGGCTTTTCCTTAATACCTCCTTATTATCCAACATATTCACTTATCCAATGATCTGCCGGCCTGTTTATGTTGGATAAGTGAGACTCTACTGTATTATTATTACATTAATTTTTTCGCTCTATTATTATTAAAAAGATACATAAGCACATTTACATTGAAGAAGATGAAAATAATGATTTGATCAGAGCTGAACAGTCATATCTTAAATTACAGTTTGATGTAAACATTTAGACTACTGAGGCCTCAATTAATGTAATTTTATCGGTATCTCGGCTTATACTGGAGTCAATGTTTTCCCAGGTTTTTTGTGGTAAAATTAGGTGCCTCGGCTTATATTCGGATCGGCTTATACTTGAGTATATTTATTTATTATTTATTTATTTACAGCATTTATATCCCGCCCTTCTTTCTCACCCCGAAGGGGACTCAGGGCGGATCACATTACACATATAGGCAAACATTCAATGCCTTTTTAACATAGAACAAAGACAAACAAACATAGGCTCCGAGCGGGCCTCGAACTCATGACCTCTTGGTCTGAGTGATTCATTGCAGTGATTCATTGCAGCTGCTCTCCAGCCTGCGCCACAGCCCGAGTATATATGATATACTAGCTGTGCCCGGCCATGCGTTGCTGTGGCGAAGTCTGGTGGTATGGGAAATAAAGTATTGAGGAATTGGTGGTAGTTAAGGTAAAGGGTAAAGGTGTGGAGTCCAGATCATCCAGTTAAAGCAGATAATATAAGATTATAAATGGGTTATATAGCTGTGTGGAAGGGCCTTGAGTCTACACTGCCATCTAATCCAGTTAAAATCTGATAATCTGTATTTTATAGGCAGTGTGGAAGAGGCCTAAGTGAGGCCTAACTCTGCCTGTCCCCTGTGTGAGTGGGTTGCTAGGAGACAAAGTGGGCGGAGCTTAGCCTTCTAACTGGCAGCAATTGGATAAAAACAATTATTCCTCTCCCTCTAATTAGGACTTTATTTTTCTTTTCTTTTTGTTGTATCAACCTAGAGGCGTGGATGATGGGTTGTGTTGTCAATTTTCGAGGTTGTGGGGTGTTTAGTTTTGTTGTTTTGGTGGTCGCCAGGATTCCATCACTCTTTTATATATATAGATTGCTTGAATTCTGATTCCTTTTGGTCATGTCTGGCACAACAGCAGGAAATCTGAATGCGCAGCCATGCTGCTCAGGTGCCTTCCTAGGACTGAATGTGTTTCGTAGAGATCAAGACGGGCTTCATGCTTAACCTTCTGGAAGGAAAGAGCCCTCTCTCCATGTCCTGCTTTGATGGCGGTTTCACGAGGCCACTTTCTCGCAGCAGAGACCACGCCGGGCTCGCACGAAGGTCACTGCTTGTGTGAGTGAATTGCATTTGACAGAAGCTCTCAGTTTGCCTCGGGGCATCAATAACCAGAGCGGCTCAACCTCAAACCGACATCAGCAATATCATTCATAATGGACCCCGCAATGATCATTTACACGACTTGCTCCTTTGCCTGACACTTGGTAATTTCCTTGGTTTTTCATTTTGAGCCTTTGCTGGAGATCACAAAAAGAAACCTTATTGGAAGTCGCAGCAACATCCCTTTCAGGGAGACAAGAGTGAGACCGAACAAGGAGTGATTTCAAGGCCGAAACAAACGGGATTTAACCTTCCTTCTCTAGTTATAGTTACATCAGCATTTGTAGTCCTTTGCAGATTCAAATGGGCGATGCTTTGAAAATGGAAGTGATAAAGACATACGCTGGATTTATTTCACAAAGGAGGGCGAGTATAAGGGCTTTGGAAAATATCTTATGCCATGTCAGAATATGGTCTGCCTCAACCAGATCATCTGTAGTTACTGGAAAATCTGAAACCTCAGAGAACTGATGACAATTAAATGATCATAGGTCATACAGAAATTAGTGGGAACCCGTTTCATGCCCCAACTTTTTTTGGGGGGGGGGAATCTATTTTTGGGAGCCTCCCGAAATCTGGAGGGCAAATAACTATTTTCAATCTGAGGTGCCGAAAGATCCATTTTCTATCGGCCCATTATGGGGAGGTAGCTTCCCAGGCTCCCCTTCCCATCATTTTAGGCATTTAAGCTGTACTCTAGAAGAGCGGCGCTCAGCTGCAGGCAAGGAGGCAAGTTTACTCCAGAGAGGCGCTCAGCTGAAGGCAGGCATGCGCTTGATGGAGGCTTCTAATCTGTTTCTTACTCTAGAGGAGGCACTTAGTTGCAGGCAGACGTGCGCTTTCTGGGCCTGCACACCATATGCATTTTCCAAGACAAGGCAGCAACATTACTCCAGATGAGTGGCGCTCAGCTGCAGGCAGGCATGTACTTTAAGGAGGCTTCTTATCTGCTTCTTACTCTAGAGGAGGCGCTCGGCTGCAGGCAGACATGTGTGCTTTCTGGGCCTGCAAGCCACATGCATTTTCCAAGACAAGGCGGCAACATTACTTCAAAGGAGAGGAGCTCAGCTGCAGACAGGCATGTGCTTTAAGGAGGCTTCTTATCTGTTTCCTACTCTAGAGGAGGTGCTCAGCTGCAGGCAGGCAAGTGTGCTTTCTGGGTCAGCACACCACATGCATTTTCCAAAGCAAGGAGGCAAGTTTACTCCAGAGGAGAGGCGCTCAGCTGCAGACAGGCATATTTTTAAGGAGGCTTCTAATCTGTTTCTTACTCTAGAGAAGGCGCTCAGCTGCAGGCAGGCAGGTGCACTTTCTGGGCCTGCACAACACATGCATTTTCCAAGGCAAGGTGGCAACGTTACTCCAGAGGAGAGGCGCTCAGCTGCAGGCAGGTTTGTGCTTTAAGGAGGCTTCTTAACTGTTTCTTACTCTAGAGGAAGCACTCAGCTGTAGGCAGATGTGTGCTTTCTGGGCCTGCACACCACATGCATTTTCCAAGGCAAGGAGGCAAGTTTACTCCAGAGGAGAGGCGCTCAGTTGCAGGCAGGCGTGCAATTAAGAATGCTTTTTATCTGTTTCTTACTCTAGCGGAGGCGTCCGGCTGCAGGAAAACGCACACATTTTCTGGGCTAGGAGCCAGGATCGGCTCCCACTTGCTTTCATGTCGAGCTGATTTTCGTACTGGAAGTGGCTTCTTGTTACATGCATCTGAAGGTAATGAAAGTAACAAAAGTACAGGTGTAACGAAGGAAAACAGGATCCATGCACAACTCTACCGACAAATGGCTTTGCTTGTGCTAAACAGCTTCTGTGAATACATAGGTCACTATGGACTTTATTGCAGAAACAAAGCAAACGGGCACTGAAGCAGGACCGACATCTTCAGAACATGAAAGGGCCAGAAATAAATCCTGGGTCTGGTTTTCCTCCTCCTCATGATAATCCCAGATCACGCCATGTTCTCACGACTTACCTGGTGTGATGAAACCATTTTGCTTCTGTGCCTCAAGTGGCATCGACAGTGGGATTCTCCGGCACTTTTCCTTGTTCTTCCAAAGGATGTACAATCTTGATTTTAAATCTTATTTTTAATTTATCGAAAACATCTTCAGCCATAGTTGCTTTGGAAAAAAACTTATTTGAAAATAAATTAGCCAAACTGCGGGAGGGTGGAGATACGAAGCTAAGTCGAAGCACAGCTGTGGGACTCTCGTTGAGTCAATGCCGAGAGATGCGATATCGAGAGTGATCATCCCAGTATGCCGCCACTATCAGTGATTGCGCAACTGCTGTGCGATAACAGCTTCGTGTGATAACGTCCTCTGTTTGGTCTCTTTGATACTGGGGCTCCATTTATAAGCATCTTTCATGTTGGATCAACTGAGTATTTAGGGCTTACGGCGAGCTCCTTTTCCACCTTATCTTTCCAAAGCAATTCATTTGCTTAAAAGGAAAGATCAAGATTGGCTTTGATTAGCTCGATGGCCCCTCTTGTGTTCACTGTAACATCCGCTAAAAGGGCCCTTCCCTTGTCAAAATATTATTCTGAGCATCTTGAGAAGAAAACATGCTCCGTAAGGAACAAGGGGAAAAATATATCTCTATATATAAAAGGGTAATGAAATTTCAGCCTAGGACAAAACAATAAAACTACACATCACAGAAACACTAAACTTGGCAGCACAACCACTCATCCATGCCTCTATGTTCATACAACAAAAAGAAAAGGAAAATAAAGTCCTAATTAGAGGGAGAGGAATAATTGTTTTTATCCAATTGCTGCCAGTTAGAAGTCTAAGCTCTGCCCACTTGGTCTCCTAGCAACCCACTCAGCCCAGGGAACAAGCAAAGTTAGGCCTCACTTAGGCCTCTTCCACACTGCCTATAAAATACAGATTATCAGATTTTAACTGGATTATATGGCAGTGTAGACTCAAGATGAGCACCAACCCCCAGAGTCAGACACGACTGGACTTAATGTCAGGGGAAAACCTTTACCCTTTACCTGAACTACCACCAATTCCTCAATACTATACTTCCCATACCACCATACTTCGCCACAGCAATGCGTGGCCGGGCACAGCTAGCACCTATAAAAGGATAATGGTGTTGCTCCACCGGGCAAAACAACAAAACTAAAGGCTCCCCAACCTAGAAAACTGACAACACAACCCCTCACCCACGTCTCTACGTTCTTACGCTCAACCAAGGATCCCCCCCCCTCAAACAGGGAAATGCCCACTCTTTGAAGGTCCAAACCCATTCGGTACTCATCACTCTTTCATCTCAAAATACAAAATAAAGAGCAACACTCTGAAAATAAAGGAATTCCATCCAGGAAACAATCAGGCCCACCTAACACCTCCCAACAAAGGATTTCCCCCCCTCTAAGACACGGAACCACCTAAAAAAAGCCACAGCAACGCGTGGCCGGGCACAGTTAGTGAGTTATAAAAAGCTGCGACCTCCGCAGTTTTAAGTTCACAGAGTTTAGTGAGGATCCTATCAGTGGACAAATCTAATTGCTGGCAAATGATTCCATCTATCTCTGGTGATTAATTCCTACAGTTGGTGCCAATTTGGCTACGTACGGATCCTTATTGGAACATGGATGTATCATTAATGGGGAGAAAAGACCTATTTGGCCATTTCGACCTGTCTTTTTTGCGGGGAATTTTTGAGCAAGCTTTCCTGGGATTGTGTTGTCAAAGGCTTTCATTGCTGGGATCACAGGGTTGTTGTATGTCTTTCGGGTTGTGTGGCCATGTTCCAGAAGTATTCTCTCCTGACGTTTCGCCCACATCTATGGCAGGCATCCTCAGAGGTTGTGAGGTATGGATAAACTAAATAAGGAAAGGAAATAATATATATCTGTGTAGAGTCCAGCGTGTGGCAAGAGTCCTTTGTCACTGGGAGCCAGCATTAATGTTTCAGTTAATCACCCTAATTAGCATTGGAAAGGTTTTGTCTCTTGCCTGGGGGCATCCTTTGTTCAGTCATTAGCTGCCCTCTGCCCTCAGAGTGTTGATTCCCATCTACTGTTTTGATTTTAGAGTTTTTTAATACTGGCTTATAGGTTTGCAAGGAATCATTCTTGGCTGTTCATTTTTTGCTTCCTTTTCCATCCAGGAATCACAACCGAAGGGGTGTATCGAACAGTCGGGAGCAACATCCAGGTCCAGAAGCTGCTGAATGCCTTCTTTGGTAAGGAAACGTGGTCCTTGTCCATCGCTTTCTGGCAATGCATTTGGCAAAGCCGTCTCCTGCACATCCCAGTGCAACACTGAAATCACCCCAGTTCCGATAATTTTGTTGCAGAATTTACTGGTCGTGAAGTGATTTATAATTTCCAAATCATGACCTCCCTTTCCTGGGATTGTGATACCATTTAAGAAGCTGAACTGGAAATAGTTGCAGAATGTTATCCCAACAAAGTGAGCTCTAATAAAGGTAAGTGTTCGTGCTAGATAATAAAGCCCAAATCCACACTGAAAATCTCGGATGAATTTAATCCCCTCTTGATTACAAATTAGTGATTTATTTCGTTTGGGAGATTTAAAAAATGAAGATGGATGGGCTGAACAACATAATGAGATGGAAATGTTAATTAGCCATGACAAAATGTACAGTTTCGGAGTTCCGAACTTCTCTGTGCTCGAGTGGAGGATTCCAACGCCCAAGCTGGCGTTCAATGTTGCATAGAGACAACCGTGTTGCGGAACATGCCGTGGCATTCATCATCTTGTTGCAGGTGACACAAGGCACGCCGTGGAAAGCGTTAACCAATGTTTCATTGAAAGGCAGGCTTGGAGAGTCCGTGGGAGTAATTGCCAGTTTGTCAGCTGAATTGCTTTAGCCTTTGGAAGAGCTTTTCATCATTATATTAGATGAGTCTTGATGTCAGACCCGAGCGATTTACTGGATAAACGAACCCCGATGTCAGCCTGCTCCCATTAGGAGATATTAACATCTCAGATTGGAGCTTGCTTCACAACATCACAGCTAGATGATAGCCATGCTCCAGGTGTTGTCGGGCCACAACTTGCCTCTCCCTTCACTTTTGCACCCCAAAAATACATACAGTAGAGTCTTGCTTATCCAACGTAAATGGGCAGGCAGAATGTTGGATAAGCGAATATGTTGGATAATAAGGAGAGATTAAGGAAAAGCCTATTAAACATAAAATTAGGTTATGATATTGCAAATTAAGCATCAAAACATCATGTTATACAACAAATTTGACAGAAAAAGTAGTTCAATAAACAGTAATGGTATGTAGTAATTACTGTATTTACGAATTTAGCACCAAAATATCACGATGTACTGAAAACATTGACTACAAAAATGCATTGCATAATCCAGAACATTGGATAAGTGAGTGTTGGATAAGTGAGACTTTACTGTATTATATTTTGCTCCAAAGATGAACAAATTATTTCACGTTCTGATGAACACTGGGAGCCACTTGCACAAGAGATGGAGACCAAACGGACTTGCATTTTGATGCAAACTTATCTGAAGATCACAAACTACCATATATACTTGAGTATAAGCCAACCCGAATATAAGCCGAGGACCTAATTTTACAGTAGAGTCTCACTTATTCAACATAAATAAAGTTGTTGTCGTTGCTGTTGTTGTTATTGGCAAACTCTACTATTGGCAAACAGGCCCACTCATTACAGTAGAGTCTCACTTATCCAAGCTAAATGGGCCGGCAGAATGTTGGATAAGCAAATATGTTGGATAATAAGGAGGGATTAAGGAAAAGCCTATTAAACATCAAATTAGGTTATGATTTTACAAATTAAGCACCAAAACATCATGTTATACAACAAATTTCACAGAAAAAATAGTTCAATACGCAGGAATGTTATGTTGTAATTACTGTATTTACGAATTTAGCACCAAAATATCACGATATATTGAAAACATTGACTACAAAAATGGCTTGGATAAGCGAGGCTTGGATAAGCGAGACTCTACTGTACCAACAAAACAGAATCACTCATTCCCAACAAAACCCAAAAACAAATTGTTTAAAAATGTTGTGTTTGACCTGATTTAGAACAGGATTACCGGATCACAGATTTGAAGGCACACACATGCCCATAAGGTATAAATGGTATGGCCAAAAAAAAAAAAAAAAATCTTTGGCAAGAGTGGTTTCAGACTCGTTCTATTATAAATGTCATGAATCGGTTCCATTTTCTCATTAGGCGTGAGGTTTCCTCCAGCATTTAGGAAAAAGCAAAATTAGAGTGTCGATTCATTGCCAATGGGAAGAGTTGCCCAAAGAGCCTGAATAGCTGGAAATCAATCTAGGTTTCTCTCTGCGTCGCAAAATTATTTTCTTGAGCAAGTCACGCCACTTGCTTTATTTAAAGACAGGAATAAATTGCTTCCAAATGTAAATGTCATAACATACAGGGGAGAGAAGGAAGAAATGTGTGTTTTCTCTCTCTCTCTTTTCTCGTTGTTGTTGTTGCTCAAAGTGCTTTGATGCTGACAAATTTGAAAGTCATTTAGTCAATTTGTTAAAATGCACTCAAATCTGAATGGATTTGTTACATGATAATGTAAACCATGCATATTAAGTTATTTTTCCCCATTTCGTAAGACTGGCAACCCTCGAATTTGTTTTTGAGGAGCAGTTTTACCTAGGAGGTGTCTTGTGTTGAAAAGAGGACTGAGCAACACTATGGAGGATTAAGGTTTTGGGGTGTTTGCAGTTCACGATGTATTCACTCAGAAACTGAAACAAACCAAGCTGCAGAAGCTTCAGGTCCAGGTAAGGTCCAAACATGACCATGGCAAATCTAATGACCTATCAATCACAACGGAACCATAGAAAGTCCCTTAGATCCCCGCCATCCAACTCAGAACAAAAAATAGAGCTTGATTGGCATCATAGATAGGATGACCTATCATTTGGGACAGGCACAAGCTATGGAGTGGTCCCAACAGAGTGGTCCCAGCATAGATGTTGACATCTCCCACCTCAATAAGCTAAGTCCAGCAATATTACTGTTCCAAGAAGGGAGATTGTTGAGCAGTGGAACTGAAATGCAACTGATGAACGTGTTGTGACTCAGCTGGAACCTCAAATTGACTCTGATGAGGATGATGGGGTTCAGGTTCAAAATCAGGTTCAAAATGTCCCTGTTGTAGAAGATGAGGAACAGAGAGTGCAAGTTCATTTTCCCACAGCAAGGAATGATGTTGTTGATACTGAAACTAGCCAGGTGCAAATTGACTTGGAAAAGGAGGACAGTTTTCAGTCTGATAATGAGGCTCAGCAAACTAACAATCAGCAAACTAATGAGCAGGCTGACCTTGATGAAACAGGTTCCCTAGATCGAGCTGACTGTTTGGAATTCAGGGTTTGGAGGAGTGTGAGAATTGCAAACAAGAGAGGGGTCAGAGGCCAGAGAAATGCTTTCATGCTTTGCAAAGGGTATTAAAGCAATGTGTTTGGAGACGAAAACTTTGTCAAAGCAACTTTCGTTCAACCAAGAAGCAAGCTCTAAACATGTTTTAGATCCCAACAAATGCCGCCTATCCCATACTGGGGCACATCCTCCATTCGGAGAATCAAACGAAATATGTTTTCTCTCCTTTCTCTTTCTCCAGCTGGAGTTTTCAAGGATGTTTTCAAAACTTTTCAAACACACAAACTGCAATATATAAAAAGGCGAGCGCAAACTTGATAGGCTTTCCCCATTATCCATTCTTTGGGCGACAGGTAAGAAAAGCACGAACCGAAGGGAACGTCTTCAAAAGAAGATTAAAACATCTTCAAAGTCCTTTTCATTCAAAGATGAGGGGCTATTTTTTGTGGATTCTTTTTCCCCTCCTGAATGCTTTGGGAAGATCTCTGTTTAAAAATGAATATCAAGAAATATCATCGTAGCATCCCTGAAAGGTGCAGCTTCTCCTTGTCTTCTTTTTATTAGTTTGCTGAGAATGATATGACTGCAGCCTTTTCTAGTCCGACAATATTGTTATTGTATGGCAGTCGGGTTTTTTTTTTTTACAACCTTACCCATTTTGACCCTCTACTAATCTTTTTTAATGTCCTGGCAAGGATAGACCTCCTCGCTTAGTACTGCAGCTTAGAGCTGAATTCCCTGCCATTGTAATAATTTATATCTTTTGCAGTTGCATACAAATGTGTGCAAAGGGACAGAGATCGAAAGACATGCAGACAAGACAGATAGACTGGCATGGCTCACGAATAGCATAATGCTTGGCCAACAAAAGGGGAAGGAACAGAGGGGTAAAGTCCACATCAAAGGAAGAAACCGAACCGACCTATTCGGCTTTGGTCCTATCTAATTTGGAACGCATTGTCCAGTTCTGGTTCACACCATTCAAGAAGGAATGAGTTCGGAGAAGGCTGACCGAGATGATCAAAGATCTGGCCATATAAAGAATAACTTGGGGAGTTAGGTATATGTAGCTTGGAGAACAGAAAAATTGACGAAACCATGAAGATAGATAGATGGATAGGTAGGTAGGTAGATAGGTAGGGAAGTAGATAGGTAGGTAGATAAATGTATAGGTAGGTAAGTAGATAGGTAAACAGGTAGGTAGGTAGAAAGATAGGTAGATAGGTAGGCAAGTAGGTAGGTAAGTAGATAGGTAGGTAGATAGATAAATAGGTAGGTAGAGAGAATGATAGGTAGATAGAAAGGCAGGTTAATAGAAAGATAAGTATATTGGTAGATAAGTAGGTAGGCAGGTAGGTAGGTAGGTAAGATGATCAAAGACTTGGAAACCTAGCCGTATAAGGAATAACTTGGGGAGTTAGGTATATGTAGCTTGGAAAACAGAAAATTGGTGAAACCATGAAGATAGATAGATCAATAGATAGGTAGGTAGGTAGGTAAGTAGGTAGATAGATGTATAGGTAGGTAAGTAGATAGGTAAATAGGTAGGTAGATAGAAAGATAGGTAAATATTTTGATAGATAGGTAGGAAAGTAGGTAGGTAAGTAGATAAGTAGGTAGATAGGTATATGGGTAGGGGGGTAGATAAGTAGGTAGATGGATATGTAGGTAGGTCGATAGGTAAACAGGTAGGTAGATAGATAGGTAAATAGGTAGATAGGTAGGTAGATAGATATGCAAGTAGGTAGATAGGTAAATAGGTACAGTAGAATAGGTAGGCAAGTAGGTAGGTAGGTAGATATATATAGGTAGGTAGGTAGGCCAGTAGGTAGACAGATAAATAGATAGGTAGGTAGATAAATAGATAGGTAGGTAGGTAGGTAGGTAAATAGGTAGGTAGATATAAATAGGTAGATATGTCAGTAGGTAGATAGGTAGGTAGATAGGTAGATGCCTCTTTTATAGAAATGCATTTTAATATGTGGGTTTGCAGAATATTTATAGTATTTGTGTGTTTTTGATTGTGCTGTGATGCACCTCAAACCATGAGGATAGTCAGTTAAGATTAAATAATAATGATGATGATGAAGGTGATGATGATGACAGAGGCAACTCTGTTATCTTTGGAGGACCATTTTTACCCCATTTGGAGGGTCAGGAGGCGATGGCTTCTACTTCCCGTCAGTAATAGAAAGAGAGTTGTTGGCATGCATCCCACGAGTGCCTGCTTATCTGCCAAACAGATGGCCCTGTTTATTGCTGCTTGTTGTGCCTATACACACACACACACACACAGCCTGAGAAGTGAAGCATGAACCTTCAACGCAAAGCATATCTACAGGAACTGCTCCTGGCCAAGTTTCCCTAAATATACGACTGAGCTCCGGCAGCCAAAGCATTTGGCAAGCGATCAGCAAGGAAGAAGACAAGGAGTTCTGCCTCGATGATCTTCTTCTCCCTTTAATGGCTGCGCCTACTCATGTCGCCTCACCTATCAGAGCTGCATTCCAAACACGCAAATGCTCTGCTTTGAACTCAACTCAAGATCAACAGCCAACCGTCCTTTTGCTGCCATATCTTCTATGGTTTTTTTCCTCCCTTGGCCTGTCAAGGTGCGGTGATGGATGCAAACACCTGGCAACAAAGGAGCCGAACAGGTGTCATTTTCAGGACGCGATTGAATATAGGACCTTGCAGAAAAATATCAGATTTATAGAAAAAAACATTGAGATGTACCTGCCCATTTGAGTTCTCAGAGAGAGAGAGAGATGTGGCTCCATCTACACCGCCATGCGATGCCCTTTCAAGCTGCATTATATCGTCAATATAGACTCATATAATTACCTCCTATCCTTCCGTAGGAAGGTAAAAACTTGGTTGTGGGGCCAGGGCTTTCGAATAAGAATCAGCAGCATTAATTACTATTATGTATACTGGAACTCAATTGACAGACCCAGTCTTTTAAACTTGTACACGCCTATCTATATTTTATAAATGCATTTTATGAATGTTATATGTAAGTTAATTTTTTAACTGATTTATAGTGTATTGTACTGTTTTTATATGTCTGTTTTATTGTAAGCCGCCCTGAGTCCCCTGTTGGGTGAGAAGGGCGGGATATAAATATTGTAATAAATAATAAATAAATAAATAAATAAATAATGCAGTTCAATGCAGTTAAGCTGCATTATATGAGTCTACACAAGTGGCTCTCAAAGTGTGCTCCGTGGAGCCCTTGGGGCTCCGCAAAGCATACTAAGGGGCTCTACAATGACCCCTTAGGTGGTGATGGCGGTGGTTGTTGTTGTTGTTGTTATTATTATTATTATTATTATTTTATGGTCCAAAAGCTTTTGGTCCAAAACTATTTAGTTGCTTGTGATTTCTTTTTTTTAATTTTATTTCTATTTCCATTATTTGAAATGTACAATGCTTTTGACACGAAATAAATAAAATTATTATTTTATTATGACACAGCAAACAAGATAGATATGCTGGATTTCGTATCACAAAATCACAAGTCGAATACTTCCCAAGTGTCTAGGACTGTTGTTGTTGTTGTTGTTGTTGTTGTTGTTATTATTATTATTATTATTATTATTATTATTATTATTATAAAGGCTGGGTGGCCATCTGTTGGGGGTGCTTTGATTGTGCTTTTCCTGCATGGCAGAAGGGGTTGGACTGGATGAAGCCTGGGGTTTCTGTTGTTGTTGTTGTTGTTGTTCTTCTTCTTCTTCTTCTTCTCCTTCTTCTTCTTCCAAAGGCTGGATGGCCATCTGTTGAGGGTGCTTTGATTGTGCTTTCCCTGCATGGCAGAAGGGTTGGACTGGACAGCCCCTGGGGTTTCTGTTGTTGTTGTTGTTGTTGTTGTTGTTGTTGTTGTTGTTGTTCTTCTTCTTCTTCTTCTTCTTCTTCTTCCTCCTCCTCCTCCTCCTCCTCCTCCTCCTCCTCTTCTTCTTCTTCTTCTTCTTCTTCTTCTTCTTCTTCTTCCTCCTCCTCCTCCTCCTCCTCCTCCTCTTCTTCTTCTTCTTCTTCTTCTTCTTCTTCTTCTTCTTCTTCTCCTCCTCCTCCTCCTCCTCTTCTTCTTCTTCTTCTTCTTCTTCTTCTTCTTCTTCTTCTTCTTCTTCTTCCTCCTCCTCCTCCTCCTCCTCTTCTTCTTCTTCTTCTTCTTCTTCTTCTTCTTCTTCTTCTTCTTCTTCTTCCTCCTCCTCCTCCTCCTCCTCCTCTTCTTCTTCTTCTTCTTCTTCTTCTTCTTCTTCTTCTTCTTCTTCTCCTCCTCCTCCTCCTCCTCCTCCTCCTCCTCCTCCTCTTCTTCTTCTTCTTCTTCTTCTTCTTCTTCTTCTTCCTCCTCCTCCTCCTCCTCCTCCTCCTCTTCTTCTTCTTCTTCTTCTTCTTCTTCTTCTTCTTCTTCTTCCTCCTCCTCCTCCTCCTCCTCCTCCTCTTCTTCTTCTTCTTCTTCTTCTTCTTCTTCTTCCTCCTCCTCCTCCTCCTCCTCCTCTTCTTCTTCTTTTTCTTCTTCTTCTTCTTCTTCTTCTTCTTCTTCTCCTCCTCCTCCTCCTCCTCCTCCTCCTCCTTCTCCTTCTTCCAAAGGCTGGATGGCCATCTGTTGAGGGTGCTTTGATTGTGCTTTTCTTGCATGGCAGAAGGGGTTGGACTGGATGACTCCTGGGGTTTCTGTTGTTGTTGTTGTTGTTGTTGTTGTTCTTCTTCTTCTTCTTCTTCTTCTTCTTCTTATTATTATTATTATTATTATTACAAAGGCTGGATGGCTGGATGGAGTTATAAGGGCATTTTATGAATGTCTCCTGTGAAACAAAGCTCGTGGAAAAAAAAATCAGTATAAATAAAATCTTTACCAAAAATTTTCAGCAACATGCTATTTAGTTTGTTCAAATGCGGAACCAGAAAATATAGACTTGCTTTTGAACTTTCCTCCTTATTCCTGCCCTAACGAAAGTCTCTTTCATTAATTGGGACTTCACGTTGTTTTCCCTGTCATTACATGAGAGACAAAAACGTGTTGGAGCCAAGTCTCTGCCAAGTAATTGGCCAGTTGTGAAGAGAAACAAAAAGCAGTACATTATTCCGTAATCCTTGGGCATTTGCTGGGTTGGATGGCTGATGCTTGAGCTAGCGAGGATCAAACGATGTCTATTTAGTAATTGGATGGGAACATGGCTTGGTTAGCAGACTCTTGTTCCTTTATCAGCACCCTATTCGGAAGAGATAGTGTTGGTAGTGCTAATGTGTAATTTCTTTCAACATTCAAACCTATTGTACATCCCTTTGAGTCCTAACCGGGGAAGAACCAGGATATAAATAAACCAAATGGCTGTGCAAGACAATTACCTTCAATGGGTCCTGGCTCAGGAGGGAAATCAGGCAGAAAACCCAGTCTCGTGAGAGATGCAAAAAGCAAAGTTTATTTTCACCATGGTTATGAGAAGGCAAACAGCCGTACATACCCAAAATGCATACCATTTGCATACCCGTACTAAGCAAATGGCCACCACAAAGCATGTCATAGCAAACAAGGAATATATACCTTGGCTTATCTAAAATTGACCAATGGCTGAGGGTCTTCCTCGCCTTCCACACCCACTTGTCATAAGTGATACCTATGACCTCACTTGTTGATTTCAAGATAACTTTGTTGGATTATGGTTGTATGTGTATGAAATGTAAATCAAGTGTTTCTGCTGTTTTGCAAGAGTGTGTGTTTCAGTAATGAAACAGTTAACAGCAGGCTAGTTAGACTGACAGCCTGCTGTTGACCTATCAGGCATGATTTCCAGCCTTGGAGGCCGGGAACTTCCTTCGGACTGAGGAATGTGTTTTCTTATCTCTGTGAGTGTGTTGAGCTGTGCTTGCCGAGGCGAGAGGCTAAAGAGAAATGCCAGCTCAGAGTGATGGCTTTTGCTGTGCTTTGTAATTATGTATTATAGATATTGAAATAAATGTTTGGACTTCAGACTACGGATGTGTTTGAGTCTGCCATTGAACAGAAGAATTGGTGTGGCAGTCAGCCTGCTGTTGACCTATCAGGCATGATTTCCGGCCTTGGAGGCCGGGAACTTCCTTCGGACTGAGGAATGTGTTTTCTTATCTCTGTGAGTGTGTTGAGCTGTGCTTGCCGAGGCGAGAGGCTAAAGAGAAATGCCAGCTCAGAGTGATGGCTTTTGCTGTGCTTTGTAATTATGTATTATAGATATTGAAATAAATGTTTGGACTTCAGACTACGGATGTGTTTGAGTCTGACATTGAACAGAAGAATTGGTGTGGCAGACGATTGCAAGCAATTCATCAGGGTGCTGGAGAAGATGATCGATGGAGTTTGAAGAAACCCACCCAGCATGCACCCTGACCCTCCTCGCCAACAAACTTTTGGTCTTGGGACTTTCTAGAGAAAGGCACCAGCTCACAGGAAGGGAGGGGCATGTGCAGAGACAAAGCCACAGAGGCAAACGTTTACTATTTTCTGCTTTTATGGTCCCTTCAGCTGGAATCTGGTTGGAGACATATGTCTTCTTAAGCGTGCCTCTACACACCCGGTAGGCTGTTAGGAATTGTATCTTGACTTCCATAATATGACTCTTGCAGCAAAGACAACACGTTCCCCTACCACGTCATTAATTCCATGTGAGTGTAGAGTTATGGCGGTTTATCTTCACATTTTGATCAATCCCACCCAGAGGAGAGCTTTGGCAACTGGAAGATGTAATGCGTTGCCATTGGCTCTTTTGGGTGGGAGATATAAAAATGTGGAATGTTCCAAAAGGGTTTTGTTGTTGTGATCTGGTTTCTGTTGAAACACTTGATTTTGTTTGTGTGCCTCAAATATAAGATAAAGACGACATAAACAGATTCCATTTTTTTTTGCAGTGTTCTCAATGGGAATAAAATAATAAAATTCCATACCTCCTGGTCCATTCTTTTGCGAGACCGTTACAGGCTTCTTTCTTGAAATGAGTAATTTCAAATCATATTATTCTTTTTTTATCTGACTTCCTTTTGTTATATATGTCTGTGCTGTGAACTTGTTAGTGTACGCCAATGAAGTCTGTTGTTATGGTTGTTGTTGTAATAACATTCCAATGTTTACAGTGCACCAAACCTCACATTGATGAACCTTTTCTGGAGAAGCCGGAATTAAAAAAAGAGGGATTTGCTTGCGTCAATTGAATGTATTATCTAAACGGTGTGGAGTGAATGCACCTCAGCCTTCTGTGCTTTTCCATCTCCAGACTATTTTTAAAAAAAATGACTTTAAAGGAGAAAAGAATGGGGGAAACACTTTGAAGGGCTTAAATGAAACGTTCTCACATCTTTGAAAAAATAATAATAGTGGGATTAAGATATAGGCTGAAAGAAAAGGAATTCTAATTAGAAAACAAGAGATATCTTCTTTCCATTGACCCATTCATAAGTCACAAGCAGGCAGGTTAACCAATTCATTCTGTTAATGCATCTCTTTAAATGTCACTGTACTGTAATTAATTTGGAACATCACCACAGAAACACACCAAATATTATATAGACTGTGCCAGCGAGGGTTTTGTGTATTAATTAGTTATTTAGATGAGCGGCTGCCTTAGACAATGGGAGGTTATTTGAATACAACTTGACATCTTCAGTTGACATCTGGCTCCGATCAATTCCTCATGGCAGACTATCTTTTCTTACATGATTGACTTCTATTTTTTTCTAATTTAGATGCTAGGAGACATTATCGAGGTAGCTTATGATGAAAGAATGGATTACCTAGGAGAGAAATCTTGTAAGTAGTGGCCTTTTGCCTACCTTATTCTCTTAAGAGAAGATGATAAGATAAACACTCATTCGACATTGCCTTTCCGTAACATCTGGATGCCCTCCAGCTGTTTTGAAGTACAAATCCAACCACGTCTACCCTTTTTCACGCAGTTGGGGCTTATAGAAGCTGTAGTTTGAAGGATGTCATATTGATGAAGGTTGTTCTATATTGTCTGCACCACAATCAAGATAATACAAAGGTAACCATGGCCGGTCTTCCATGTAGATGTCGCCGTTGTGGGAAAATTCATGCTATACAACTAGGGCGTTTCACATTCTGTGCCAGAAAAGGTGGTGTCTTAAGTCTGGTGCCTTTAACTCAGGTTTTATTGAAGGATATAGGGAGAAAGCATCCCAGAAAGGCTGGTTTCTTAAGACTGGTGCCTTTAACCCAGGTCATATGGAAGGATATAGGGAGGAAGGATCCCAGAAAGGCTGGTTTCTTAAGACTGGTGCCTTTAACCCAGGTCATATGGAAGGATATAGGGAGGAAGGATCCCAGAAAGGCTGGTTTCTTAAGACTGGTGCCTTTAACCCAGGTCATATTGAAGGATATAGGGAGGAAGGATCCCAGAAAGGCTGGTTTCTTAAGACTGGTGCCTTTAACCCAGGTCATATGGAAGGATATAGGGAGGAAGGATCCCAGAAAGGCTGGTTTCTTAAGACTGGTGCCTTTAACCCAGGTCATATGGAAGGATATAAGGAGGAAAGATCCCAGAAAGGCTGTTTTCTTAAGACTGGTGCCTTTAACCCAGGTCATATGGAAGGATATAGGGAGGAAGGATCCCAGAAAGGCTGGTTTCTTAAGACTGGTGCCTTTAACCCAGGTGATATGGAAGGATATAAGGAGGAAAGATCCCAGAAAGGCTGTTTTCTTAAGACTGGTGCCTTTAACCCAGGTCATATTGAATGATATAGGTAGGAAGGATCCCAGAATGGCTGGTTTCTTAAGACTGGTGCCTTTAACCCAGGTCATATGGAAGGATATAAGGAGGAAAGATCCCAGAAAGGCTGTTTTCTTAAGACTGGTGCCTTTAACCCAGGTCATATGGAAGGATATAGGGAGGAAGGATCCCAGAAATGCTGATTTCTTAAGACTGGTGCCTTTAACCCAGGTCATATGGAAGGATATAGGGAGGAAGGATCCCAGAAAGGCTGGTTTCTTAAGACTGGTGCCTTTAACCCAGGTCATATTGAAGGATATAAGGAGAAAGGATCCCAGAAAGGCTGGTTTCTTAAGACTGGTGCCTTTAACCCAGGTCATATTGAAGGATATAAGGAGAAAGCATCCCAGAAAGGCTGGTTTCTTAAGACTGGTGCCTTTAACCCAGGTCATATGGAAGGATATAGGGAGGAAGGATCCCAGAAAGGCTGGTTTCTTAAGACTGGTGCCTTTAACCCAGGTCATATGGAAGGATATAGGGAGGAAGGATCCCAGAAAGGCTGGTTTCTTAAGACTGGTGCCTTTAACCCAGGTCATATTGAAGGATATAAGGAGAAAGCATCCCAGAAAGGCTGGTTTCTTAAGACTGGTGCCTTTAACCCAGGTCATATGGAAGGATATAGGGAGGAAGGATCCCAGAAAGGCTGGTTTCTTAAGACTGGTGCCTTTAACCCAGGTCATATTGAAGGATATAAGGAGAAAGGATCCCAGAAAGGCTGGTTTCTTAAGACTGGTGCCTTTAACCCAGGTCATATTGAAGGATATAAGGAGAAAGCATCCCAGAAAGGCTGGTTTCTTAAGACTGGTGCCTTTAACCCAGGTCATATGGAAGGATATAGGGAGAAAGGATCCCAGAAAGGCTGGTTTCTTAAGTCTGGTGCCTTAAAATAATGCCTCGTAAGTCCCCCAATGCCACCAATGGGCTGGATCTCCCCGGATCTTTCGGTTGCTGGATCGAAAAACAATTTTTTCCTGAAGGCGCCAGAAAGACAGATCTGGGGTCTACCAAAATCCAGATGTTGAAAACAGAATGGGGTTTAACCGAATTGCATACCCTTATACACAACATGGCTGACTTTCAGTACTGGTGTGGTTTGAATGGAATTGACCCACACTGTTGGGAGATTTAGTTCACGCGCATCTTTAAGCATTTACTAATGGAATCACTCATAAAATCCAAAGATAAACATAGCAATGCACAATATCTAAGCTGGGCATTGACAGGTATCTAAGCTAGTTTAATATAAATTGGGGGTGCAAAGGTACTTGGGAGAGGGATTTGCAGCAAAGAGATGTCCCTGCATCTTTGTTTGGAACATAAAGCAGGACTCCACCAGCAGATCTCATTTTCTCAAAGGGAGGTTTTGAAGGTCAACAGCAGGACCATGAATTCATACTGGAAGCAAATTGGCAGCTAATGCAGCTCCTATAGTGCCAGTGCTATGTGTTGTCTCTATGGCACTTGGGTTTATTTATTTATTTATTTATTTATTTACAGCATTTATATTCCGCCCTTCTTTCTCACCCCGAAGGGGACTCAGGGCGGATCACATTACACATATAGGCAAACATTCAATGCCTTTTGACATAGAACAAAGACAAGACAAACATAGGCTCCGAGCTGGCCTCGAACTCATGACCTCCCGGTCAGAGTGATTCATTGCAGTGATTCATTGCAGCTGCTCTCCAGCCTGCGCCACAGCTCGGGTTTGCAATCTTCTTTCTTCTTGTTGCATTTTCCACTAGCTTTAGTCATCATCAGCCCCATGTAGAGGAAACTACAGTAGGCTAATTGAGAAGTTACCAATGCTGAGGGTCCTATGGATAAGTTATCCCTGCGTTGAAAAGCTATTCAGAGCTACGCACACAGCATATGGAGCCAAGGTTGCATGGTCCTCCACTGATGCAGATAGATCCACGTCAACTGAAAATGCAAAGCATCACAACCTCTGAGGATGCCTGCCATAGATATGGGCGAAACGTCAGGAGAGAATACTTCTGGAATATGGCCGTACAGCCCAGAAAACGCACAGCAACCCCATCAGAATTGCTGCTTGGATGGATGGCTTTCCTTGCAACAGAGATGGCATTCTTATGGATGATGGCAACTGGGTATCTTGACATGCAGATTCCCGGAGACTGATGTCGAGGTGTTTGATGGAGAGAGATACAGCAATATCAGCCATGAGAGCGCATGAGTTTTGGAAGCGAATGGGCAATCTTTTTCTCAGGAAGATTCAGGTGAAGTAAAGGCTGTGTCTAGCATAGAAACAATGAACGCTGTGCTTCTTGCCTTATATTTTAAAACATTGCCTATTTAACTTGTGACATCAGAGATAATTACACCTTCTGTTTAAAGGATGACAACTTACTGTATATACTCGAGTATAAGCCTAGTTTTTCAGCCCTTTTTTTAAGACTGAAAAAGCTCCCCTCGGCTTATACTCGGGTGAGGGTCCCAGTTGACTTATATTTGGGTCAGCTTATACTCGAGAATATATGGTACATTTATTATTTTTCTTTATTATTATTGGTATTATTACATTTATTATTTTTCTCTATTATTGTTGCTACTATTACATTTATTTTACTCTATTTTTTATTATTATTAATACATTTATTATTTCACTCTGATCTTATTATTACATGTATTATTTTACTCTATTTATTATTACACATATTATTTTCCCATATTTATTACATGTATTATTTTACTCTATTATTATTAAAAGGATACATAAGCACATTTACATTGAAGAAGATGAGAATAATGATTTGATGAGAGTTGGACAGTCTTATCTTAAATTAGAGTTTTATGTAAATATTCAAAAACGTTTAACCGACTGATGCCTCAATTAATGTAATTTTATTGGTATCTATTTTTATTTCTGAAATTTACCACTCTCAGCTTATACTTGAGTCAATGTTTTCCCAGTTTTTTTGTGGTAAAATTAGGTGTCTCGGCTTATATTCGGGTCAGCTTATACTTGAATATATACGGTATTTAAAGAACAGAAGTAATTTAAGGACAGGACTGGAAAAATCATCTCTAAGAGCTGGGCTGCTGTGAGTTTTTCCATGTTCCGGAAGCATTCTTTCCTGGCGTTTCACCCACATCTATGGCATCTGCAGAGGTTGTGAGGTGAGAGCCCCCAAAGTTTGTCACTCAAAGTTTTCACTGAGTTTGAAACTGCATTACATGGCAATGTAGATGGGGCCTGAATATGGATTTTTCATGATCACAAACAATGGGGAGGGGATAATTCTTGCAAAATCCTTGAAAAATTAAATATTTTAGATTCGGCACAAAAGTTAGATTCCACTTCTTAGACTTTTCTTTACTCTGTTTTTTTTTCAGCTTCAGTGGCTTTCTCGACTTCATCAGCAATAAAGAAGCACTCACTCTAGGCCGCCTTTGTGGCATTTTCCTATTTCTTTTACTGCATTATGGCAAAGCCAGAAAACAACCCTAAAAGCAAAGAAATGCTGTTGTGCACACTAAAACACGCTCGCCGGCCAGCTCGGATGTAACTCAGGTCTGATTTATAGTTTTTCCAATATATGCAGCCCAGCATGAGGCTTTTTCAGGATCTCTGGGTAGGAAAGTCAACGGCGCAACCAGGGTTTTTAAATAAATTGCTTCCCAGAGTTAGTTTCCAATCAGCCCTTAATGCGGCCGTTAAAAAGAATCATTTGGATGCCAAACAGGAAGGAAAGTTTAGAGAACAAGATGAAGAGGAAGGCGCCCCAAGGAAAAGTCGGCAAACAAACTTGTTGTATGCTCTACTATGCTTTTCCGTTTGGAATCTATAAATGCAATCTTTCATCCAGCAACAAAACTAAACTTAGAAACTCACTAGCTGTGCCCGGCCACGCGTTGCTGTGGCGAAGTCTGGTGGTCTGGGAAAGAAAGTATTGAGGAATTGGTGGTAGTTAAGGTCAAGGGTAAAGGTTTTCCCCTGATATTAAGTCCATTATAAATGGGTTATATAGCTGTGTGGAAGGGCCTTGAGTCTACACTGCCATATAATCCAGTTAAAATCAGATAATCTGTATTTTATAGGCAGTGTGGAAGAGGCCTAAGTGAGGCCTAACTCTGCCTGTCCCCTGGGTGAGTGGGTTGCTAGGAGACCAAGTGGGCGGAGCTTAGCCTTCTAACTGGCAGCAATTGGATAAAAACAATTATTCCTCTCCCTCTAATTAGGACTTTATTTTTCTTTTCTTTTTGTTGTATCAACCTAGAGGCGTGGATGATGGGTTGTGTTGTCAATTTTCGAGGTTGTGGGGTGTTTAGTTTTGTTGTTTTGGCGGTCGCCAGGATTCCATCACTCTTTTATAGATATAGAAAAGAGAGAAAATGAAAATTGATGCTGAGTACAAGGAAAAACTATAAACCTCGAGGCTATTAACAGTCACGTTTATGGAAACAATTCTGTCTCCTGATTCTATCTCTTCTCTGTCGTTATCTTGAATTATGGAAAATGCCATTTTTAGTTAGTACTAGCTGTGCCCGGCCACGCATTGCTGTGGCGTATGGGAATCCTTTGTTAGCCAGGTGGAATAGCAGTGAATAGCCTTGTAGCCTCAAAACCTGGCTGTTTTCCTCTTATGGGAATCCTTGTTTGGTGAGCTGGAATGCAACGGAATAATCTTGCTGCTTGGAAGCCTGGGAAATTGCGTTCTAGGGGAATGTTTTTTTGGGCTGATTGAATTGCAATGAATAGCCTCACTGCTTCAAAGCCTGGCTGCTTACTACCTAGGGGAATCTTTGATTAGTCAGCTTCAATAGTACAGAGTAGTATCACTGCTTCAAAGCCTGGCCACCTTCTACCAAGTTTAATCCTTTGTTGGTCTGGTTAAATTGCACTGAATAGCCTTGCAGCTTCAATGCCTGGCTGTGTTTTTGTATTAATCATTATTTTATAATACATAATCATAGTTACATTTCCCTTTTCCATTCCCTTCTCCCTCCCCCTCCCTGTTGACAACTTAAACCTTATTTTCTTGTTACATGAACCTTCTTTCCATTCTTTCCAATTTTTGGAAATAACCACCGCAGTAGCATCTGTTCATGGCTTGAATTTATAGCAAGGAAATCCACTTAGCTCCTTAAGAATAATTATTTGCCGTGGCCAACATTTTCTTCGGAAAACAAAGCAACCCAATTGCATTTCAGGAAATCTTCAGCAAAGAGTGGCTTTTGCGGATGGATGTGTGTCATCTTCGGGCTGCTGCCAAGACTTTTGTCTGCTGCATCGCCATCTGTGAGTCAACGTTTTCGAGTCTCACTCGGATCGATCAGCTGCAGAGACTTGCCATGACTCAGAGGTATTTAGCAAATTCTTGCATTTGCAAAAGCAAAGGCGGCTAACCTTAGTTCTGATCAGTTTTGACATCTCAGTAGTTTAATTCCAGGGAAAAAACAAAAACTGCATTGGTTCAAAACATGGGTTTTAGATGCTCTGCGTTCTTTATGTCTCCGAAAGGGCACATTGTGAGCATTGCCATTCAGAAAATCTGCCTTGCTGATTTGTCAAGCAGTTGGGTAAGTTTACAAAATGAAATGTGCAACGCAGGCAATATTTCAGAAAGTCAAGGGCCCGCTCTGTTTGACTTCAATAAGAAAAATACTCATGCTGTTGTCAGCATCACTCTTCCTAAATGTTTGCGCGGCAATATGCTCTAAGTATTCTTTTGTGTTAAACTGAATGAAGTTTGTGGTTTGCCTTTTGTGGATTTGGTTATTCACTGACTTGATTAAAATGTTATCTCTAGGGTTGCCATCTACATTAGAGAATTAAAGGTCTTTGATGCCACTTTAACCCTCATGGCTCCATGCGATAGGATCTTGGGAGTTGTCATTTGACAAGGTCTTTAGTCTTTTCTGGAGACCTCGGTGGTGCAGAGGGTTAATAATAATAATAATAATAATAATAATAATAATAATAATAACAACAACAACTGCAAAAGGCCACCCTACTGGGATCTGCACACATCATCCGAAAATACATCACACATTCCTAGACACTTGGGAAGTGTTCGACTTGTGATTTTGTGATACGAAATCCAGCATATCTATCTTGTTTGCTGTGTCATAATAAAATAATAATAATAATAATAAACTTTATTTTTATTCCGCCCTATCTCCCCAAGGGGAGAACTGCTGAACTGCTGAGCTGTTGAACTTGCTGATTGAAAGGTCGGTGGTTCGAATCCGGGGAGCGGAGTGAGCTCCTGCTGTTAGCCCCAGCTTCTGTCAACCCAGCAGTTTGAAAACATGCAAACGTGAGTAGATCAATAGGTACCGCTCCAACGGGAAGGTAACTATGCTCTATGCAGTCATGCTGGCTATAGGACCTTGGAGGTGTCTATGGACAACGCCGACTCTTCGGCTTAGAAATGGAGATAAGCATCAACCCCCAGATTCGGACACAACTAGACTTAATGTCAGTGCAAATCCTTTACCTTAGTTTTTTCTGCCAAATAGTACTGGTGCCTTCCCAAACTACATTTTCCAGAATCCCCTGCAGCGTGGATGGATTGGACAGAGAGGCCAAAGTGGAAGGATTCTTGAAAGTGAAAAGTTTCCTGGGAAAGTTTTCCTGGTTCTATTCAAAAGGTCTGGAATACAATTATGGAATGAAATCATGGACCAAAGTCTGACGCTTCTTGCTCAGAGGATTGTTGTGATTTTTCCGGGCTGTATGGCCATGTTCCAGAAGCATTCTCTCCTGACATTTCGTGCACATCTATGGCAGGCATCCTCTGAGGTTGTGAGGTATATTAGAAAAACTAAGCAAGGAAGGTTTATATATCTGTGGAAGGTCCAGGTTTGGAGGAAGAAATTTTCCATGAACAGGGAACAAGCCTTCAGCCACGAATGCAGTTTGGCCATGTAAACATGTTAGTGTTATTGGCTTCCCTGTCACCATCTGGATGGAAATGGCATGGCCTGCAGTGCCCATGCTGATTTGACACTCTGAAAATTCTATAAAACACCTCTTTGGGATCTTTCTGAAAGAAAAAGTCATTTGACAATTCAAGATTTTTATGACAGCGTAATTAGAGTTTGTGCGTGGCCGTAAAAACCCAATTTGCAGCAAAGATGGCTAAGCTGATTTAGGGCCAGATCTGAACTTCCTATTTATCCTTTAATCCAAGTCCTATTGATTTCACTGCCCAGCTTTGAAGTTTTTAGCTAGGATCTCAATGGAACAGCTGCTGGGTGATGGCTTGCTTATTTGTTTGCTTTGTTTGTTTTCCCTTTCTTACTGCAAATGGAGTTTCTGAAGGAGCAAATGTGGATCAAGGATGCTCTGTGAGCGTTGGGTGTAAGTGGCCTCTGAAGCCAACTGTAGCATTTACTGAATGCACGAACGAAAGCAAATCTGTCACTTCGTTCTGTGCATTTTCCATTTCAACAGGCCGGGCTGTGGCGCAGGTGGTTAGCAGCCAGCTGCAATAAATCACTACTGACCGAGAAGTCATGAGTTCGAAGCCAGCCCACATCTGATTGAGCGCCCAACCATTAAAAATAGCCTAGCTCATTGTTGACTTAAGCAACCCGAAAGGCAGTTGCATCTGTCAAGTAGGAAATTTAGGTACAGCTTTATGCGGGGAGGCTAATTTAGCTATTTTATGATACCATAAAAAGGTCCAGCAGCGTGTGGAAGAATGAGGAAGTACTCCATCAAGGACTCGGTGTCAGAGTGGATTTCCAGAATTGAGCATACCTACATGAAGCCAGAAGCTGGAAAATGTTAAATTGCCTCTGTGTCTCTGTCTCTGTCTGTATGTCATATGTCTAATGGAATTGAATGTTTGCCATGTATATGTACATTGTGATCCACCCTGAGTCTCCTTTGGGGTGAGAAAGAAGGACTGAATATAAATACTATAAATAAATATAAATAGTATAAGTAAATAAATAAATGAATAAATAAAGTATTCTCTGCTGATGAGTCTTCTCCAGCTGGACTCTTGTTGTGAGTCCTGATCTAATTGATACGGCTTCCAAAAAGTACGGGATTTCTTTTGCAAATTTTCACTTTTCTCTGTCGTTTTAATAAAAGGAAAAGGGCCAAGCCTGAATGGACTCAGACTCTTGGAACCAGGACCTGGATCGTCATCAAGCTCTAATCAGGTTTTGCGAGCATATTCCTCAGGGAATAAATCCAACAACTTTGCTTATTGTGTGGCTTTAACACGGAGTCCCTGTCCCAAAATGACTGCACGAAGTGCCTGTTATAATGTCTGTGTTGCGATGATCCGCTCACGGTGACAGCGCTCAAAAGAACCAGCAGGACTTGCTAATTTGACTCTGCTGCGAATGTAAATGCTGGCTGGAAATAAGGTTCATTATTCTGCCGTGTTCACAAGAGTGGCATGCAATCAGGCCCTAGCAACGGGGAGCAAAGAAAGCCAAATCCCATCTTAGGTGAGACAAATAGAATTAAATAGTCTCCCCTGCATATTTTTAGCTTAATTTTGCTAAATCTGGTAAGAATCTAAATTTGGCTTTCAATGTGCTGAAAAATACAGCTCTCTTTAGACATTTGTCTCCATATATTTCTAACGTTTACTTGATTTTGCAGTTGGTAGCGCAGCTGGTTAAACTGCTAGCTGCAGGAAATCTTTGGCAGTTCAAGGCAATGAGTTGGGGTGAGCTCCCGACTGTCAGCCCTAGCTTCTGCCAACCTAGCAGTTCAAAAGCATGCAATGTGAGTAGATCAATAGGTACCACCTTGGCGGGAAGGTAAAAGGGCGCCCTGTGAAAGTATGCAAAACATGCTGACAACAGATCAGAGATATCTAGGAATAACAAGCTATTCAGTGAGTCTAATTGAGACTAATAAATAGAATCCAGATTCTAGAATCCAGAATCCAGGGGGTGGGTCATCCTCACGTTGTCCTGTCATAAAGACAGGGCTGCTCACCCCATCCTTATGCTGAGAACAAAATGAGACATCATCATCATCATCATCATCATTATTATTATTATTATTATTATTATTATTATTATTATTATTATTATTTATCTCACTTTTCTCCTGAATCAGGACATGCAGTGATTGTCCCAATCCTCCACTCCAATAATCCTCCTTAATCTTTGGGCTGTCCTCTCAGCATTATGCTGGAAGGAGAGCGGGAAAGGCGATGTCCAAGAGAGCTCTGGAGGACTCTCGAATGCTCCATGCCTTTCTTGAGCCATCCTCCTGGCAGAAGAACAGGGCTGCTCATACTGTCTTTTTGCTGGGAGGAGGAAGAGATATGTGGTGGCTGAGAGCGCTTCAGAGGGCTCTCAAATGCTCCGTGCCTTCCTTGAACTGTCCTCCTGGCAGAAAGACAGGGCTGCTCGTATTGTCTTTATTCTGGGAGGAGGAAGAGACACGGGGTGGCTGAGAGCACTCCAAAGGGCTCTCTGCTGTTCCGTGCCTTCCTTGAACCATCCTCCTGGCAGAAGGACAGGGCCGCTCGTACTAGTTTTATGCTGGGAGGAGGAAGAGACACGTGGGGGCTGAGAGCACTCTAGAGGGCTCTCAAATGCTCCGTGCCTTCCTCAAGGCATCCTCCCGGCAGAAGGGCAGGGCCGCTTGTATTGTCTTCATGCTGGGAGGAGGAGGAGACACGTGGTGGCTGAGAGCACTCCAAAGGGCTCTCAAATGCTCTGTGCCTTCCTTGAACTGTCCTCCCGGCAGAAGGATAGGTCTGCTCATATTGTCTTTATGCTGGGAGGAGGAGGAGACACGTGGTGGCTGAGAGCACTCCAGAGGACTCTCTGTTGCCGTGCGCCTTCCTCCCCCGTCCTTTCTGCATAAGGATGTGGTGGGCCACCGAATCCTTATGCCGAGAGGACAGGGGAAAATGAAGAGGGCCTGAGGTAAGCACCCAAGGGTTGCATCTGGCCCCTGGGCCTTAGTATGCCCAAACCGGCTTTTCAGTGTTGCAGAACTAATGTTGTTTTTACAGCGGGAACTGGGTGAGAATAGTTCTCATCCAATGAAGCTAACAGGAGAAGAAACCAGTAGAATGAAGCTTCCTTTGTTGCCTGAGCATCTCAGGCTCTTGCAAGGCAAAAGGGAGTCGGGGATTTCATGGATCTGGGCAGAGGACAAAACAGTGGCATTGCTCCGGTGTCCAGGCAAGTGGAGCAGATAATAACCCATTCAGGAAAAAATGCTGCAAAACTCTGGCCATTGCCTCCTTTGATAAAAGCCTTGCATGTACAGATAGGGACGCTTCGTTGCAGGCCAAAGCAATTCATCACGAACTGAAAAGATGTTCTTCCACATCAACAATTGTTCCAATTTCCGAGCTCGTTCAAGCATTTTCCCGTTTCGCGTTGAAGGAGTTTGTGAATGCCAGCCGAAGCGGTAGGTAGGTGGGGTCTGGGTTGTGTTTTTGTTTTTCGGTTTGATGGATAGACTCGGGTTGAGCAATTCATTTCAAAGAGGATGCCTCACTTCCAACACTCTTTACATAGCACATGACCCACAAACACAGAAGTTCGGAAAGGAGTGACAGCAGCAAATTAATTGCCCTGGAGCAGAATGCCGGGGCATTGGGAATAGAAGAGGCTTTGTTGGGGATTCTCTTAGGGCAGCACTGCCTTGTTTCATTCACTCCCGAGCAGCAGGTCTTTCTGAAGATCGATAAGCAGGGCAGCGATGCCTTAAGAATATTGAGCAGAGAATTTTAAGTATACTGGTGAACGACAAGTTCCAGAATTCCTTAGGCTAGGCTACAGCCATGATAGCTGAAGTGGTAGGTAAAGGTAAAGGTAAAGGTAAAGATAAAGGTTAGGGTTAGGGTTAGGGTACGGGTACGGGTATGGGTTCAGGTACAGGTTCAGGTAAAGGTAAAGGTAAGGGTTAGGGTTCAAATTCGGGTATGAGTACAGGTACGGGTTCGGGTTCGGGTATGGGTATGGATACGGGTATGAGTTCAGGTATGGGTATGGATACGGGTATGAGTTCAGGTTCAGGTAAAGGTAAGGGTAAGGGTTAGGGTTAGGGTTAGGTTTAGGTTTAGGGTTTTGGTTTGGGTTTTGGTTTGGGTTTGGGTACGGGTTTGGGTACAGGTTTAGGTACAGGTTCAGGTACACATACAGGTAAAGGTGAGGGTAAGGGTTAGGGTTAGGGTATGGGTGCGGGTACAGGTTCAAGTACAGGTTCAGGTATATGGTGGTTGATTGATATTATTACTGTTATACTAACTCTTGTTTTATTGTCTTACTGTGTTTTTATTTTTATTGTATATTGTTCAATGTATATATGCTGTTGTTATTGTAAATTGTGCTTGCCCCATGTGAGCCGCCCCGAGTCCCCATGGGGAGATGGTGGCAGGGTATAAATAAAGTTTTATTATTATTATTATTATTATTATTATTATTATTATTATTATTATTCAGGTACAGGTACAGGTAAGGGTAAGGGTTAAGGTTAGGTTAGGGTTAGGGTTAGAGTTCAGGTTCGGGTTCAGGTTCGGGTTCGGGTTAGGGTTTGGGTATGGGTATGGGTTCGGGTACAGGTTCAAGTACAGGTTCAGGTACAGGTACAGGTAAGGGTAAGGGTTAGGGTTAGGGTTAGGGTTCGGGTTCGGGTAGAGGTACGGGTACGGGTTTGGGTTTGGGTATGGGTACCGGTACGGGTACAGGTACAGGTACAGGTACAGGTACAGGTACAGGTAAAGGTAACAGTTTTCCCCTGACATTAAATCTAGTTGTGTCCATTTCTTGGGGTTGGTGCTCATCTGAAGAGCCGGCATTGTCCATAGACATCTCCCAGGTCACGTGGCCAGCATGATTGCATGGAGTGCCATTACCTTCCCACCAGAGCAGTACCTATTGATCTACTCATATTTGCATGTTTTCGAACTGCTAGGTTGGCAGAAGCTGGGGCTAACAATGGGAGCTCACTCCGCTCCCTGGATTCGAACCACCAAGCTTTCAGTCAGCAAGTTCAGCTGCTCAGCGGTTTAATCTACTTCACCACCGAGGGCTCCAAAGTGGTAGCAAACTGATTTAAGTGCATGTTGCAGATATACCTTTGGTCATAAAGCTGTAGTTAGCAGACCCCGTTCATCTCTACTTAATAAATGCTTCCTCTTCATTCTTCCCTGTGATTCTGGTGCTGGACGGCCAGTGTTTGGACAAAACCGTCCCTTTTAGAGACAGAAGAAGCCTGCCTGGCATAATGAAATGCAGAGTTTCCTGGAGAGGTAAGGCTGGCGAAGGAGAGGGACAATGCCTGCGTCATAAATAAAAAAGCATTGAAGAAAATGTCACAACTTCATCCTACCAGCCTATCACATTGTCATGGCAACGTGACTCCTAGCATTTTCCTTTTTTTAAAAAAGAAGGAGCATTAAAAGCAGAAAGTGAGGAGCCAACTCGTTCCGCAATGTGACAACCATCCTGCAAAGCCGACGTTGAGACAACACGGTAATTCTAACAAAATGCAACAAGATCTTTGCTACCCAGAGGAGGAGGAGGAGGAGGTTTTGCATAATATCATCAGCGATATGTATCATCTTACAGATGGAGCTCTTTGTCTCGCTGGGGACCGAAGCGTAAACATTCAGAGATGAGTCAGGACGTCGGATTCGTTTATAGACTTCTGCAAGAACTTGGCTTTTTGAAAGAACGGTTCTGAACCTGGTCAGAATTGTTCATGTTCCAGAGAACCGAGACTGATATTAGAGAGAATTAAACAATCAAAAACTCTAAAATTGCAACAGTAAATAAAGAACAACACTCTGCAAACAGAGGAATTCCAGACAGGGCCTGCTAACACTTCCGAACAAAGGATTCCCCCAGGCAGGAAGAAGCTAGGTCTTGAAACTGGCAAGGCCATCAGTGCTAATCAAGGCCATTTAATGCTAACAAAGGTGATTAATTACAACATTCACATCTGCCTCCAACAGACAAGAGTTCTTTTTCCCATTTTGGACCTTCCACAGATATATAAACCTCCCTTGCTTAGTTTCCAATATACCTCGCAACCTCTAGGGATGCCTGCCATAGATATGGGTGAAACATCAGGAGAGAATGCTTCTGGAATATAGCCATACGGCCCAGAAAACACACAACAACCCAATCCCTATATTTGCCTCCTAAATGAACACCATAAGCCGCTAAAGCCCCAAGAAAATTTGGAGCATCCCTACTTTTGCTAGTCAAGGCATTGGCATCTCAGGCTCATCCTCTGTTTGGATATCAGCCAGCAAGCCAATGCCTTAAATAAAGAAATAGCATTCTAAGGTCTACAAAGATGCTTGCAGGGACACCTCAGCAAGCAAGAGTCCAAAAGTGGCAGGCTAAAACCCGGAACCTAAATCAGTGGCTGAGACTGGATGAGAAACTCCCTCCTGGGCGCACAGAAGACTGGGCGACTTTTTACCCAAATCCTAGTTTTGTTTACCCAGATTATTCCCATAACCAAATATAAAGAGCTGATCCTGAGTTAGTTCCAAGACTCCTGCTTTACCTGTGTGACATGAAAAACCCACCTTTATGACATCTCAAGGGTCGTTTTCTACGATAATCTCTCAAGAGCTCAAGGAATGTAAAGCTGGAAGTCTGGTAACCGTTGGTCAATAGAAAGAAGACTTTTGTCCAGACAAGGTCAGAACAAGGAATTTGAGCGAGGTCTGGCCAAACCAGCGGCTTCTCAATTCCTACAAATGCCAGAGTTGTACTCTTGGTTTCATTTCATAACCTTTGCTTCGTGAAAGCTAGAAAACCAGCGGTATGCTGAATTCCCTGACAGTACAATATATAGAAACTACTCTTCCAATTGACAAAACGGTGCCCAATTTTGAGCCTCACCTTTCCTGCAAAAGTTTACTTCTCCTCCTTCTCTTTTCCCCAGAGTAAAAATGCGGTTAGGTTTTTGTTTACAAAAACAGATGGCAAACAACTTAGCCGTTGCCTTCTTCATGTGGCAACATGTTTGCAGATGTGGATGTGCTTAAAGTGCATGCAAGTTAGCCGAGCTAATGAGCCTTGGCGAGCTTAATTTAAATCAATAGTAAGTTTAGTAAGCAGTAAACAAATTTGCTCAGCAAACAAGAGCCGCAGTGGCAGCAAGAAAAGGAAAATAATATTAGGAAGGTGAGCGCAGACATCGGAAAGGACAGAGGAACATGTCCCAAATCTTGGGAAAATGCCAAACATAAGCATGTGTGTTATTGATGCCATGCTTCTGAGGTTGTTCCAAGGAACCAACTGTCAATGCTTATTCCAGAATTTTGAGAGTTTTTCTTGGATAAATATCATGAAACACAGAGAATAATACAGAGTAGATAATACGTGTAGTCAACAAACCTGCAGTCCATGGTAACTTTGGCTGGCTATGAATGATCAACTCACTTGGACACTATTTTGATGCAGGAATGACTAAGCCAGGATACAATAATTTATGGATTTATTAAGTCGCTCTCTGGTTTGTTTTCTCTTCTGTCTCCACCCAAATAACAAAGAAAGTAAACAAGAACAAACTTTGGGTCCTCCTTCTGTTGGAGACTAGCCCGGAGGGGAAGTAAAGGAGAGAATTCCAAGAGAGCAATAAAACAAGCTTTAACAAAGCTGATGATAAGGCAAACAGCCATAGGCACCCACTCTAGTGGGTCCATATTATGCAAATGGCTGTCGCAACATGTGCATAGCAAACACAGAATTTTATATCTCGGCTTATCTAAAATTGACCAATGGCTGAGGGTCTTCCTCACCTTCCACACCCACTTTGGCATAAGTGACACCTGTGACCTCACTTGTTGATTTCAAGCTAACTTTTGGTCTTGGAACATTCTGGAAAAAGGCACCAGCTCACAGGAAGGGAGAGGCATATGCACATAGGCAATAGCTTACTATTTTTCTGGCTTATGGTCCCTACACTTCTACAACGTGAAAAAATAATGAACCACAGAAGAGAAATGGAGCTGTGCTCTGATAAGACAACAAGTCAGGGAAAGAAATCATGCTCCCCAGATACTATTGGACTGTAGGTCATAGCATTTTGCATTATTGATTCTTCTGGTCAGGACATCTGGAAGTTGTAGGAGAAATACATCTGGAGGGATACATGATTCCAACCCTTGCCACACATCAAGGTGAAATGATGTGGTTTGGTGGACCTCTCCTGTGAAAGGATCACATCTCTGGAACATGGCCATACAGCCCGGAAAAAGCACAACAACTCAGATCGTATCTCATCACTTGTTCATGATAGGACAGGGTTCCTCCTCTCGTATCATGTCGTGTGAACTTACTCATTGGGCTAAAACAACACACGCTGAGAAATGTGATGAGAAGGGGCTCATTTCTGCTTTCACATTTTTCTGAACTCCTATTGCTAAGGTCAACCTGTGAATTGATGGACTGACAATTGATTCAATGAGTGCACTCCATTAGGTGTAGAATCCTAGCAGTTGCAACAAATTGAGACAGAGATGGGATTCTAGGAATGCATCTACACTGTAGAATCAGTGTAGCTTGACACCACTTTGATGGCTATGGCTTAGTGTTATGGCTTCCTGAGATACCAGTTATCTTTGGAAGAGAAGGCTAAAGATCTTTTGAAAATGCAGCTCCCATTTTTCCACAGTAAGGAGTCATGGCAATTGCGAGGGCTATCCAGAAAGTAGATTACGTTTTGGAATTTAAAATGAACAAAGTATAGGAGAAAACATTTACCATATGCAGTTGAAAGCCAAATTCCACTTCTCAACATAGTCGCCATTCAAATCTAGGCACTTATCATAGAAATGAATGAGCTTGGCAACTCCTTCCCCACAAAACTCTGCCACTTGCGTCCTCAACGCAGCGTTTTGGCAACGATGCGCAGCTGCGGGAAGGGGTGACTGGCTGGTTGAGGATGCAAGTGGCAGAGTTTGGTGGGGAAGGAGTTGCCAAGCTCATTCATCGACATGATAAGTGCCTAGATTTGAATGGCGACTATGTTGAGAAGTGGTATTTGAGTCTGGCTTTCAACTGCATATGGTAAATGTTTTCTCCTATACTTTGTTCATTTTTAATTCCAAAACTTTCTGGATAACCCTCGCAAAATGGTGTCAGTCTGCATTAATTCTATAGTGTAGATGCCAGGATGATCAAAATCTTTTCCTTCCTTCCTTCCTTCCCTCCTTCCCACTGTAATCTTGTCTCTTAAGACCAGAATCATGTTGGTCGAGGATGATGGGATTTCATCCTCCCCTTCCAGAGGGTACCAAGCCAGGGAAGCCTGCTCAAACAGTAGGTTGCTATATTTGTGTGAGATTGTCCTCTGATGCTTGATACAATAGGCAAATCAAGACAGCAAACAATGTCTTCTTATTTGAAAGCGGATGACAAAAATAGGTCTCAGAGGCTACCATGCCAACGCACTTTTATTTGTTTTTTTGCAGACATGATTCTCCACAACCTTCAGTGTGATTATGTTCCATTTAACAAAGCTCTTCATCTTGAACTTCCATTTCAAGGTGAAGGTAAACAGAGCTTTTAGCGTTGAGATAGCCGCTCTATTAATTGACTGAACTCCAAAGCCCTTTGGAGGTCAAGTGGAGCTGCCGAGGCTCTTTTCAGCATTTCCTTTTGAGGGCTTTGTTTTTGCTGATAACAACACGGAGTAGTTTCACCAATAAAGTGGAAAATGCTGTTTTCAATGAAACATATACACTGTTAAAATATGTCTGGACACTTTCCTCTACCACTTGGGTCAAGTATATGCCGAGAACCTCAGGATGATGAAGGCAGCAGCATTTAAGAAACACAGAATACTATTTGAGAACACAAAAATGCTGGACCATTCCAACAACTATCATGTCAGACTACACAGAGAAGCCATTGAAATCCACAAGCATGTGGACAACTTTAACAGAAAGGAAGAAACCATGAAAATGAACAAAATCTGGCTACCAGTATTACAAAACTCCAAAATCAAAACAGTAGATGGGAACCAACACAATGAAGGCTTGACTGAACAAAGGATGCCCCCAGGCAAGGGACAAAACATCTCCAATGCTAATTAGGGTGATTAACAGAAACATTAATGCTGGCTCCCAGTGACAAAGGACTCTTGCCACACCTTGGACACAGATATATATTCTTTCCTTTCCTTACTTAGTTTATCCATACCTCACAACCTCTGAGGATGCCTGCCATAGATGTGGGCGAAACGTCAGGAGAGAATGCTTCTGGAACATGGCCACACAGCCCGAAAGACATACAACAACCCCATTTAAGAAACACCTTGGTGGAAGGAGAGCTCGCCCTGGCAACACATTGCAAACATTTTCCACTGATTTCTCCTTTCCTACCAGGGGCGATTCAACCATTAGGCAAGCTAGGCGGTTGCCTGAGGCACCATCCTCTAGGGGGGTGCTGTTGAGGCAACTCTGCCCAGGCGTGGCCTTCTCTCCTGACGTTTCACCCACATCTATGGCAAGCATCCTCAGAGGTTCTGATTCTGTTGGAAGCTAGGTAAGTGGGGTCTATATATCTGTGGAAAGTCTAGGGTGGGAGAAAAAGCTCTTGTCTGTTTGAGGCTAATGTGAATGTTGCAATTGGCCAGCTTGATTAGCATTTAATGGCCTTGCAGATTCAAAGCCTGGCTGCCTCCTCCCTGGGGGCATCCTTGGTTGGGAGATGTTAACTGGCCCTGATTGTTTCCTGTCTGGATTTCCCCTGTTTTCAGAGTGTTGTTATTTAATTTAGGCTTTTCCTTAATCTCTCCTTATTATCCAACATTTTCACTTATCCAATGCTTTTATTTTTCAGTGATTGGTTTTGGGGGGGGGCACCAAAATTCTGTTCGCCTACCCTTGAAAATTACCTTGGGCCGGCCCTGTTTCCTACTATAATTTACCTGGCAACTGGAGAGCCATGGCTCTTGGGGAGGGAGTTCCAGAGCCATGGGGCCACCACCGAAAAGACCTTTTCTTTCTGGTGGTGGGATTGAGAGCTGGGCTTCTCCCAATGATCTCAGGGCTCGTGTGGGCTGGTAGGAGGAGATGTGGTCCTTCAAATAGGCTGGGGGCTGAATGTGTCCCTTGGGGAGGGAGTTCCAGAACCATGGGACCACCACCGAAAAGACCCTTTCTCTTGTCCTCAACAACCATGCTTGTGATGGTGGTGGGACTGAGAAGAGGGCTTCTCCCAATCATCTAGGGGTTTGTGTGGGCTGCTAGGAGGAGATGTGGTCCTTCAAGTAGGCTGGGGGCTGAACGCATCTCCTTGGGGAGGGAGTTACAGAGCCATGGGGCCACCACCGAAAAGGCCCTTTCTTTCTGGTGGTGGGATTGAGAGCTGGGCTTCTCCCAATGATCTCAGGGCTCGTGTGGGCTAGTAGGAGGAGATGGCAACTGGAGAGCCATGGCTCTTGGGGAGGGAGTTCCAGAGCCATGGGGCCACCACCGAAAAGACCCTTTCTTTCTGGTGGTGGGATTGAGAGCTGGGCTTCTCCCAATGATCTCAGGGCTCGTGTGGGCTAGTAGGAGGAGATGAGGTCCTTCAAGTAGTCTGGGGGCTGAACGTGTCCCTTGGGGAGGGAGTTCCAGAACCATGGGGCCACCACCGAAAAGGCCTTTTCTTTCTGGTGGTGGGATTGAGAGCAGGGCTTCTCCCAATGATCTCAGGACTCATGTGGGCTGCTAGGAGGAGATGAGGTCCTTCAAGTAGTCTGGGGGCTGAACGTGTCTCCTCGGGGAGGGAGTTCCAGAGCCATGGGGCCACCACCGAAAAGGCCCTTTCTCTCGTCCCCACCAACCATGCTTGTGACAGAGGCGGAATTGAGAATATGGCCTCCCCCAATGATCACAGGGCTTGTGTGGGCTTGTAGGAGGAGATGCGGTCCTTCAAGTAGGCTGGGTCTGAACCGTTTTGGACTTTACAGGCTAAAGCCAGCACCTTAAATTGTGCCTGGGAACAAACTGTCAGCCAGTGTAGTTGCTTCAGGAGCGAGGTATTTCTTTCTCTATATCCCGCTATCTAAGGGCTCTGTGGAGCACAGTTTGAGAACTGCTTCTGTAGAGAACTGCAACCTCGCATAAAGCATATACAATTGCCGCTGGCTGGAGGGAGAAACAACCCTCAAAAAGATTCCATAGAAACATAAAGATAAAATATCAAAGGAAGTCACAATGGAAATGGAGGCTCACTTAGTCATAGGGAAGGAGAAGCAGTCCTACCCAGTTATATCATTGCCTTGAGATGAGAGAGGAAATATGGACCAAACCGCAGTTATACATATACACATTATATCACATTTCTTTTTTTAAGAAACCCACCTCACCCACGTACATTATCTTGAGCACAGAGTTTGAAAGGTTAGGCTTCAACAGATGACAGAGAGTTGGTTGACAAAAATAAGGCTGTGAGGGTATTATTTAGAGCGGACCTGAACTTTCTTAGAAGATACTTTGGAGACAATTTCTGAAGAATTTTCTCCCCAGACCAGAAATGGCTCCTGAGGAAGATATCCTTCAGACATTTGCGGGAGGGCATAGGATCCATTTTGCATCCTTTAGAGTTCAGAAGAAGACAATTTCCCATTGTAGAGAACCTCATCTTCCACTTGCAGTGGCTACAATGTCAATGGTTGCATCTCACCTGTCATCGCTGCATGGGGTGACCTATATTGCAGCCAATATCCTTTGTGGAAATTACACAGATGGGGAACTGGGGTAAGATACAGTATTTTGCCCAAGGTTATCCAGACACTCCTATAAAACCTTAATGGGATTTTGGTCTCCTTGTTGTTTTGATGCATTTGTTTCACACACATAAACAAACGTGCCATCTGTCAAAAAGATGATCAAGTCGGGCTAGAACATTTTGTTCTCGTCGAAAATGCTACTTTTGGCTGAAAGCAAGCATTTGTTTGCTTTGTAATCACAGATGTCTGGGATACAAAACACACACCAAAAAAAGGCATAAGATGCTTCTTTAATCATAGATGGTTTTGCTTACTATCACCTTATGATCAAGATTTTCCTATGATCTGTTTTGCATTCTCTTCTCCAAATTCTCCCCCTAAATGCTCCTTTTCTGAACTTGTTTCTGAAGGGGAATCTATGAGCGAGGAATATTACATTCTGTTCTGAATATATCCCAGAATCTTAACCCTTACACTCAGCATACATCCTAGGACACAGTTCCCAAAGTGATGACCTTCCTAAGGAAAGCCTTGATGGACTTCAAGCATGGAAGATCTGCTTTGCCAAACCAGATATAAAGGCCATAGAATAAAAGGTCATATTGTCGCACCTCAGGTTAGCTTCACCTTGCTAAATACACCAGGCTGCACACCGGTTGAAGTCTTTGTAGTTTATTAGGAAATAGGAAATAAATAGTTCTTAAAAAGCAAAAGTAAAGTTCCAAAAGATTGTTGCAAAACCAAGGCTATAAAGAATAATCCAAGAAAACATTAGGCATAAAACAAGGTCCCATTAATGCATGACAAAGTCCCACGAACATGAACCCACCAGGGCTGCAAGAGCTTGCTTCTTGATTCAAAGGAGAAGTTGCTTTGACAAAGGTTTCTCTCTCAGCACATTCTTTGAATACCCCTTGCATAGCATGAATGCATTTCTTTGGCCGCTGACCTCCCTCTTGTTTGCTATCCTAACACTCCTGCGAGCCCTGAATTCCAAATGGCCAGCTCGATCCAAAGATTCTGTTTCGTCAAGGCCAGACAACTTGTTAGCATTAGCATCTGTCTGCACGCTATCAGACTATATATATATATATATATATATATATATATATATATATATATAGTTCAAAATAAACTATATTCACTGTAGACTAGAATTATACATCAACACAAGTGGCCATGCAATTCAACAGAGAGCGCTTGCTGCCCATTGAGTCCCCTTTCAAGAACATCTAGGTGTGCTTTTCCATTCAATCAGCCTGATCTCTCCTACCCCGTTATCTTCATCCGGAAGATACAATTTAGTTTATTTTTAACGCCGTATCCATGTGGGTGGGCATAACTGGAGGCTTGCCAGTCCTGGAAACTCTTTGAATACTCATCTCCCAATCAATGGAGAGCCGGGCTCTCGGAAAGATTTCAGCCTCTTCTCCCACTGTGTGCGACGGCAGCGGAGAGCCCGTCCAAAGGAAAATGTAGACAAAGCACAATTCAGAATGGAACTGAAAGAACTGAAAGAAACAAGGTCTATTTATACCTTTTCATCTCTTTCCCGGAGCTTTTTCTGTTGCTCTTGAAAACATTCGGGACATATGAGAAAGTAGATGGCTGAGAGGAGGTTTCATGTGGCCAAACATGTGATGGGATCATTACATGGGAGTTAGACCTTATGCCAGCAAAGAGAGACAGTTTGGTGAATGGATCTACACTGCCATATAATATGGTTTGAATGATCTTATATAGTCAGTGTAGACCAGTGGTCCCCAAGAACTAAAATATGGTCTGCGGCCTCACTGCAATGAAAGCAACTGGTCTCACAAAACCTTCTTATAGTGCCAAGGCAATGGGGATGTCAGAAGTGGAGAGGCTGACTACTCACAAAGGCGTGACAACAAGCCTCCTGTCTGCTGCTTCTCCTCCGATCCACGTGGAGCCTGGAAACGGGGGCACCTTGGTGTCTTAGTTTTTAAACCTGTTCCTGGGGTTCTTTAGAGTGCTGATTCAGAAAACTGCATTGAATAGACCACATCGGCTCTAGATTATTAAATATGGTTTTCTTTGGTTGAGTAGATGGTGAGTACTGGATGGCATATGTTCTGTATCAGAAACTAGAGCTGATGTGGTCTATCCAATGCTGTTTTCTGAATCAGCATTCCAGATAACCAAACTGAATCTAAAGTTGACCAAAAACTGATTGGTAACCCTTTTGGTACTAATGTTAGAGAGTGGTCCCGGGTCAAGTGGTCTCTGGTCAACATGGTCCCTGGTCAAGTGGTCCCTGATCAGAGTGGTTCCTGGTCAGAGTGGTCCCTGATCAGAGTGGTTCCTGGTCAGAGTGGTTCCTGGTCAGAGTGGTCCCTGGTCAACATGGTCCCTGGTCAACGTGGTCTCTGGTCAACATGGTCCCTGGTCAAGTGGTCCCTGATCAGAGTGGTTCCTGGTCAGAGTGGTCCCTGATCAGAGTGGTTCCTGGTCAGAGTGGTCCCTGGTCAACGTGGTCCCTGGTCAACGTGGTCCCTGCTCAATGTGGTCCCTAGTCAACATAGTCCCTGGTCAGAGTGGTCCCTGGTCAAAAAAAGGTTGGGAACCACTGGCATAAACTCATATGATGCAATTCAAACTTAGGCCACAATAGGAATGTTCCACTTTTAGCACAACACAACAAATTTGAAAAAGCTGGAGCAAATGACATGTTCAAAGGCATCTTAGTCATCAGCTTCAGGATCAAATCTCTCAAGACAAAAGAGTCTCCATGGCTTTTCAGTGAGAAGAATTGCTTGCTAGTAGTAATTAAAAATTTTTGGAATATGGTTTTTAATTTTTTTTTAGGTGTCCAGAAACTCTGCTGGGAAGAATCCCAAGCCAATTAATTTTTTTGTAGTCTCTGATTTATTCTGCACATAATTAACATATGGTTGTTTGCACTGAAAACAGAATTTTCTGTGCAGAAAACAGCACTTTACACAAATTAAGTTATTACATATTGTTGGAGACTTGTTCGGCACACAATTAGCAGAAAATATGATTTTCTGCCTTGAAAAATTATTGTAGTATTGTTAACGTAAAACAAACATATGCACATTTTGCAAAAAAAAAAAAAAAAAGTGGAGACTTTTGATCCAAAGCATTTTGCATAACGAATATCTGAGATATTAATAACATTCGTAAAATAATATAATAGAGAAGGATACGATTGAGAAGCTGAGACATCTTAGGGCTGCTTTGGGGGAAGGAAAAGGATCGCATTTGTATTTATTCAGGAGGCAGTCTTTCTGAAGCCAACTGTGATGAACACATTTTCCAAGGAATGAACTCCGTAGGGTTTCTCTTGCATCAAATTCTCTCCTTTTCCCTTTCATCTCGAGGGCATTAGCAACATTTGCTTTCCCAAATAGCCTTATAAAATTGCCTGCTGGAAACGAGAGGAAAGAATATTGAATTTGTGTGATGTTTTGGGAAATGTACTTCTTTGTTCTTCGCTGTGTAGCCCTTGAGAAGCAGGCCTCCAAGGCAATCTATTGCAAGTGATGTTAGAAATGAACCCAGGTGATGTACAGGCCCCAAATCACATGCCCGGAAAGCTTGAAAGTGGCCAGAATCAAACGCAAACACACTGATATTTAGTCACTGGACACATTGGTTTAGGAGCAGAGTGGCCATGGGAGTTAAAAGTGGGATAAAACAGGTATACCATATATACTCGAGTATAAGCCGACCCTAATATAAGCCAAGGCACTTAATTTTACCACAAAAAACTGGGGAAACTTATTGACTCGAACATAAGGTGGAAAATGCAGCAACTACTGGTATATTTCAAAATGAAAATAGATCCCAATTAAATTATTTTGAGGCATCAGTAGGTTAAAGGTTTTTGAATATTTACCGTGTTTCAAAGAAAAACAATAAACTAGCTCCGTAAGTGGAAAAGTAGGGTCAACAAAAACAATATGGTATTAACAATAACAAAAGATCTCAGCCGGCATTTGGAAACGATAGACATTGACAAAATCACGATCTGCCAACTGCAAAAGGCCACCTTGCTGGGATCTGCGCGCATCATCTGAAAATACATCACACAGTCCTAGACACTTGGGAAGTGTTCGACTTGTGATTTTGTGATACGAAATCTATGTTGTTTGCTGTGTGATACAATTAATAACAACAACAACAACAACAACAACAACAACAACAACAACAACTTCATTTGTATCCTGTCCTATCTCCCCGTGGGGACTCAGGCCAGCTTCCAACATAGTAACAGGCAAACATTCAATGCCTACATAAACAATGTAGAGCTAGATAGAGATCTATAATTATATATACTAATTTCACATATGCATTTCTCCCTGAAACGTTTGCAAATCCTCTCTCTATATATGTGCATTTCCCTCCTGCAATATTTGCAAGCCCTATATATCTAAATTCATACCTATCTATCTAAACACCTCTCTATATATAGATAATTATATCTGTCTAGGATTTGCAAAGACTTGCAAACATGTGAGGTGAAAATTCATATATAAAAATAATGTAGATAGATACAGATATACAGTTACATAGAAATCTCTAGATATATAGGATTTGCAAAGATTTGCAAACATATGAGGGGAAAATTCATATATAAAAATAATGTAGATAGATAGATAAATAGATAGATACAGATATAAAAGGTACATAGGGATTGCAAAGGTTTGCAAGGGGAAATGCCTACATATCTGTAGCAGAGATTAACAAATATTTCAGGGGAAAATGCTTTTATAAGATTAATGGATATATATATATATATATATATATATATATATATATATATATATTCTTCTTCCTGACTTGCAAGGGCTTCTTTCACTTTTCAAAACATTCCCTTGGTTAAGAGCGAGGGAGGCTTTGGAAAAGTAAACACTGATAAGGGAGGGTAAGATGAAAGATAAATAGATCATATATTGCAAGCAACAGCCTCCAGGCTCCTTGACCCAATTATAAGCTGGGGGAGCCTTTTTCAGCTCATAAAAAGGGCTGAAAAACTCAGTATATACAGTAATTGTCTAGTGCAGATACACCGTCATTACTAGCTTCAGTCAGTTTGGGCTTGATCCGTTTCTTGGTTGAAATTCCAGGCCAAGTGTGCAAAACTAGCCTTATGCATGTCTACTCAGAGGTAAGACCTACTGGGTTCAATGTGATTTATTTCCAAGGAAGTGTCTGTAGGAGAGCAGACTACAGCAAAATCTGGAGCTGGGAGCCCAGGAGATTCGCATCTATTTCTACCCGGAGAGAATTGCAGCTTGTTTAGGTACCATCTGCTTTGAAATTACCATTCGCGCGGGGAAGAGATGCCAACACCTCTACGGCTGCCAGGCAGTGTCACTTATAAATCATCATAGTCTCCCTGTGCATGTGGGTTTTTCATTTGGAAAGTTTATCAGATCAAATTGTGAAGTGATAGTGCGAGAGTGTTTCGGTGTTTGTTCCAACTAGTAGAGAAGTTGATTCATGCATATGGTATCCAACTAGGCAGCTGGTATAGTGGCGAAGAGTACAGTTCTGCATACCAGCCTTTGGCCCCAGATTTTAGGACAAACACTCCCATCACCTCAGCCTGTTTGAGCAGGATGGGTACTGTAGTCCAAACCAACAGGAGAGAGATCAATGCTAAATAGCACTATTTCCAGTGGAAAAAAGAGAAGGTGGAAGGATGGGAACAAAACACAAAAATAGCTAAAGTTTGGAAGGCTCACATTACTTTCTCATGGCACATGGTAGGCGATGGTTGTGATAAAGTCCTTATCGCGAGGTGAGTTTATGTATAGTTTCCAAATCACGACCTCTCTGAACTATTGCAAGCTGGATAGGAAGTATCCCAGAAGCAAGAAAATACAATAGAATCCTTTCACAGCAAAAGCATGCTTCAGCCATCTATGCTTCTGCCAACTTTATTTACACACTAAGCTCACTGATTCAGGTTTTCATCCAAAATATCCAGAATCTTTAATCTTTACCGTTATAATATATACAAATGTACAATCAGGATACGCAGATCCACTTTCAGGCTTGTCCTTGCAAATGAACAGAACTTCAGACAGTCACAGACAGATACTCACACTGAGTCATGCAGGAGAGAGAAAGATGGAATCCCTTTCCTCCCTTTTTTATAGCTTCCTGCTGATAGGTCTTCAGTCAGAACTGGCCCTAGGTAATCTGACCTAGTAAGCGAACCTAATTTCGTGTCCCCCCCCCCCCCCGAAATTTTACATACCCTCCCCCCCCCCACACACACACAAATCGGCGGCGGCGGTGCTCTTCCAGGCGATGAGCACGGTCTCCAGCCGCTGTAACCGGCGGAAGGAAGTTTCCTTCCACCAGCTGAGAGCATGCTTCTCACAAGGCCTTGCCCTTCTCACGAGGCCTTCCTGGAGGCCTTGCCCTTCTCTCGATGCCTTGCTCTTCTCGTGAGACCTTCCTGGAGGCCTCACCAGGAAGGCGTTCAGTGGTTTGGCGAGCCGATGGTCCTGTGCTCCACTGCCACTGACGCCGCTGCCACGGGGGTGCCTCAACAGCGCCCCCGGGAACAATGCACCACAAGCGGCCGCTTCATTGGCCTTGGCGGTGGACCGCCTCTGTCATCAGTAAGGAACATCGGCTGATGTAACCCCTTTGCAATACACCTCACAGGGTTATGACTCTGCCATTACCACATCCGCTTAGATATTGCATCATGACATTCACAGTCATTACCCAGATGCTATTTCAATTTCTTTTCTTGGAGTCTTGGAGGTCCATTTTCCAGTTGTCTTGATCAGCCATTATCAAGCCATGGAAATGTCCTTCAAATGGTTGAGGCAGAGTCTGTTGCTTAAGAACTAATTTCTATTACAGTAGAGTCTCACTTATACAACATAAACATCATGTTATACAACAAATTTGACAGAAAAAGTAGTTCAATATGCAGTAATGTTATGTTGTAATTACTGTATTTACAAAATTAGCACCAAAATATCACGTTATATTGAAAACATTGACTACAAAAATGCATTGGATAATCCAGAATGTTGGATAAGCGAGTGTTGGATAAGTGGGACTCTACTGTATTGTGATGTTTTGGTGCCAAATTCGTAAATACAGTAATTACTACATAGCATTACTGCGTACTGAACTACCTTTTCTGTCAATTTGTTGTATAACATGATGTTTTGGTGCTTAATTTGTAAAATCATAACCTAATTTGATGTTTAGTAGGCTTTTCCTTGATCTCTCCTTATTATCCAACATATTCGCTTATCCAACGTTCTGCTGGCCCATTTACGTTGGATAAGCGAGACTCTACTGTACCTGTTATGAGATGATGCTGAAACCCATCAGCTAAAGAACTGTGATGTTTTTCTCTGTCGTAGAGCAACTGCTTCATCAGTTCACTGCCTATAAATCTTATCTCAGACCATTCATGTGTGCCAGCTTTTGGAATCAAACAAAGACCTATGAAGCCTTGAAGATGCAGCTGTTTCCAGGCCAGAATAAACCTGTGGATGTGGCAAAACTCAAGCGACCGAAGATTTAAAGTAGAGAAGGACTGTATCCATTTCTATCCCTTCTGGGATCCCTGAAATCTTCCATATGACCATTGATGCTGATGGTCTTGAAACCTAGGGATGTGGCAGCAAGAAGCAGCATTTTTTTATTTTGCTTTATACAAGGTAGACATAAAAAAGTAAGCATGTTGTGATTTTCCTAGCACACCATCGCATTTCAGTGGCAATTATGGCAACATCATAATGTGATCTTCCCTCGAGAATTGGGAGCGAGAACATGTCCCCTGGACCCACAGAAGCCGCCTGCCTCTGATTCAGAGGAAAAGAGAGATCAGGCTGAAAATTGTGTGTTTCCCTATGGGAGATTTCTTAGATCTGCTCGTATCTTTAATTTAGCAGCAAATCCGACAGCATCTCTTTCTCGTGTTCCTATTACTCTAGAAAAGAAAGCCGACACCCACCATGCCGTGACCCCCACCTCCCTGCAAATCACCGAAAACTAGTTATTTCCAGAAATAAACCCACTGCTCCCAGCCCACACAGGCATTTGCACAGGAGGGTTCCATGCAACCAGCGTGCAACCAGCGTGGAGAAGAGCTTTGTGTTGTCGAAGGCTTTCATGGCCGGGATCACAGGGTTGTTGTATGTCTTTCGGGCTGTGTGGCCAGGTTCCAGAAGTATTCTCTCCTGACGTTTCGCCCACATCTATGGCAGGCATCCTCAGAGGTTGTGAGGTATGGATAAAACGTGTCTGAGCAAGAGAAGCCTTTGACCATTTAGGATCGCAATGGAGTCCAGAGTCTCAATAAAAGTTCAAAAAGTATTTATTCAGGTAAAAAGAACTCCATTGTAGATAGAAAGGCTTGGGAACTGTCTAGTCTACTCTAGACTGGTTTCTAAGGAAAAATAAGAAAGGAAAAATAACAAACATCTACATAGTTACATCTTGCCAGGAGAGACAGCAAGAAGCTTCTTGTTAGCTGGAAGAACAAAGGGAGAAGAGCTTTGTTTGCTCATGCGCCACGCCACATCTTTCTGGGGCACCTGAAGGGCATGAGTGCCTGCAAACAAATTGAGCTGGACAGCCGACATGCAGTGTGAGAGCCGGTACAAGTTGGAACTATTTCCATATTCTTAATCCCCCTCCCCAATATCCCCGTGCATAATTAATTGCCATTTTCCACTTCACTGCCATATGTACTTTTGTAATGATTTAGCCCGTGCCTAAATAAGGAATACAATTTTCAATTGACAGAGGGAAAGATGAAAATGTGTTTATTAATTGGAACAGCGTTGGAGAGACCAGCCCCGGGCAAGTTTATAAGCAAGTTATTTCTGCCGAGCACTCCGGTGGAACTAATTGTGATGCCTTTCTGGTTGGGAGAGCTTCTCGAGATGATGAAGAATGATGACCCGCACCCACTCCCCCTCGCCACTCAGATATTGCCTCCTCAATCTATGGTCCCACCCACAGGTTTACATGGAGCTCCTTGAAATCACCAGACCGTGGATCCGTGCAAACCTATGCGTCTTTTCGGCTTTTTGCTAGAATTCATCCTTTGTGTACTCTGGAGCTGCAAGGCGTTATGACTTTGTTGAAGCTTAGTGATGGATATGTTCTAGGACAGCGGTTCTGTTAGGGATTTCTCTTCTGCAGAAGAGGAAGGGGAGCAGGAAAGTGTTCCTGAATCAGAAAGGCAGTTAGAATCTGAGGAGGAGATTTTGCAAGTACACACATTTCAGGAGAGGCGAAAGGAAACAGAGCAGAGACGTCGTTCAACTAGAATAGCTGCCAGAAATGTGGTTGAGTAATTGGGAACTGCCCTAGCAGCTGTGAGGGAACTCAGGGCTATAAAGCAGAAGCAGGTGCAGACAGCTCTTGCTGGAACAAACTGACTCTAATGCCTTCACTCCCCTTGTGCCTGCTTTGAGTCTGCATCTGGGAAACTGCTGCTAAGGATTTATTGCTGTTTCTTTGTCTGAAGTAAGACTGCTATTTGATTTGGGCATTTTTCAGAGACTAAGAACGGTGCTTGCCCTAAGACTTCCTTGCTTCCTTTTGCATTATTCCACTGAGTGTGATGTACGTTACTTTTTGCTGAAGTAAAGCAGTTTTCATTTACTTACCACAGTGTTTTAAGGCTGTTCTTGAAAGACAAAACAGGACAGGTTCTCAACCTGGGGTCCCCAGATGTTTTGGGCCTTTGACTCCCAGAAACAGCTGGTAAATTGGCTGGGATTTTTGGAAGTTGTAGGCCAAAAACATCTGGGGACCCCAGGTTGAGAACCACTGTTCTTGAACCTCTATAGATGTCCCAACTTGAGTGAAGTTGAGCAAAGTTGTTGGGTGAGAGGAGAAATTTTTTGTCCAAATCAAAAATAAAACGAAACTAATGGCTGCTTGAAGTCTAATTCTCAAAAATAATAATAATTGTGGTGTGATGCAGTGCAAACTCTTCAAAGTTGAAGACCTTCAGTAGCCCATGGTTGGGACCTCCTTTGCTCCTCTAGTTTGGGAAGCAACATATTTTGGGCCAGATCTGGAACGTATCAAAAAAGCCAAATGGAGGGTTCTAGGTATTGACAAGACATAGAATCCATAGTCAGATACCGTTCTGAAGGCCTCTTGGTTGGATGTTTTTTCTTTGGAGTCTGTGTGTTTCCTCTTTGGTGTTCAGGAGCTCACATTTCAGCGCAAGACGTTGCAAGAAGAAGAAAATGTGCTTGGCAAATGATCCAGAAGGCCCCAAGTGACTTTAGAAATGCCAAAATAATTAAATTCCCATCTCTTCTTCCTTCAGTTAGCAGGGTTTTTTTTTTTTTTGCTTCTTTAGGGTAACAACACTAATCAATTGTCAAAAGTGTGACTGTAAGAGATAAGGGAAGAGCCAGCTCTGGAAGAAAAAAACCCAGAAAATGAAAAGCTTCCTCCATTGTGCAATTAATTCTTGAGACAGCCTGGGGCTAATTTAACAAGGCATTATTCCACTCTGGCTTTGTTTTCTACCCAGAGACAACAATTTTACCTTTGCACTCACAGTGCTATAGCTTGATGCAAAGTAATTTGGAGCGTAATTTAATTTTGTGCCCTTGCTCGAAAACGGCTACATCTGGATATCAGCCGCACATCAAACAACCATTTTGCAGATGCATTTAAAAGGGGCTCAGACTCTGTTTATTTTGCAGAGTGAATAACATTAGTTTTCCATGGGAAATGTGGATCTACAAGACTACTATTGATCTTGAACACCTTGGTAGCTTCTTCTTCAACTTGGTGAGATTTATTTGGGAATATTGGGCTTCTTCATCTCACCAGGCAGATGGACCTAAAGGGTGGCCTGTTACCGGTACCAGTAACTGCGTAATTCAAAGAAATGATTGGAAAAAGTAACTTTCGAAGCTCTATTTATGAGGAACTTAACAACTGTTGTTTTTAATGGGACTTAGAAATGACTATTTGTAGCCAAGTCGAGGCCAACTTGCCATGAAGCCAACTCAGGCATAGAAGGAAACAATCCTTGCCTAATCCAAGGGAGTTTGCTCCCCAAAGTATCAATTTAAGAATATAATAATATATAATACACATATTATACTATACTAATACTATAATATATTGTATATAATATTGATAATAATATGATGTAATACAATGTAATAATAATAATAATAATAAGTTCGACTTGTGATTTTGTGAAACGAAATCCAGCATATCTATCTTGTTTGCTGTGTCATACAATATAATAATAATAATAATAATAATAATAATAATAATAATAATAATAATAATAATACACTATTATAATTGTATAGTCATGCCAGCCACATGAACTTGGAAGTGTCTATGGACAACTCTGGCTCCTTGGCTTAGAAATGGAGATGAGCACCAACCCCCAGAGTCGGACACGACTGGACTTACTGTCAGGGGAAACCTTTACCTTTACCCAATATTTCTAATAATATTGCAATATAGTCATATAGTACAATATCTATATATATAAAAGGGTAATGAAATTTCAGCCTAGGACAAGACAACAAAACTACACATCCCAGAAACACTAAACTTGGCAGCACAACCCCTCATCCATGCCTCTACGTTCATACAACAAAAAGAAAAGAAAAATAAAATCCTAATTACAGGGAGAGGAATAATTGTTTTTATCCAATTGCTGCCAGTTAGAAGGCTAAGCTCCGCCCACTTGGTCTCCTAGCAACCCACTCAGCCCAGGGGATAGGCAGAATTACTATATAACCCATTTATAATAGACTTAATGTCAGGGGAAAACCTTTACCCTTTACCTTAACTACCACCAATTTCTCAATATTTTATTTCCCATACCACCATACTTCGCCACAGCAACGCGTGGCCGGGCACAGCTAGTAATAATATGTAATGCTTATATAGTGCTTATATTGTGCTATACTAATAATATAATATATTGTGTATATATATAACTTGTAAGCCTCCCTGAGTCCCCTTCGGAGTGAGAAGGGTGGGATATAAATGTCACTAATAAATAAATAATAAAGTTAACAGCGATGCTAAAATACAGTTCAGCACATTATGAAACATGCAAACATATTCCTTTGCTTACAAACACCAGTAAACTTTCCTTTATCACGTTATCACGATAGCAGGAGATCGAATTCCATTGCTAATTGCCTGAAATCAGGATCCTATTTAAAAGTGCAAATGGAAATCCCGTCTGAAGCAGATTTTAAAATTATACCTTCTCATCGCACTCTAAATTCGGGTTGTTTCTTTGCGTCTCCTCCAGGTTGGCACCTTTCCGCACAAAAACAAAGAGGGAGACGACGGTATAATGATCTCGCCTTGCTTTTGTGAGGTTGGGAACAGCGCTGTGCAACATGTCACTGTTTCTTGTGTGTAGCTACAGATTAATTGCTGTATGTGTTCTGACTCTTCTGTTTCATTATGCCATGCTCTCTTTGTACCGCAATGAGAACAAAAGGGAATGCCACGAGCCATCTCTGCCTGCGGAAGCAAGCAGATCCAATCAGTGTGCTGAACTGTAACGGCACCAAATATTACACGATCTCACATTGAAGCGATGATAGTCCAGTGGCTGGCTTCGCTTACTTAGATCTCAATTAGTGCCAAAGATAACATCCCAAAGTCACTCTTGGTTCCTGTGGAATCTGTTGATTATCAGGGCATGTCAGTGGGATAGTAACTCAATTTCGGTGCTTAGTCCAAACAATAATAATAGTAATAATAATAATAATAAGCCAAAAAGCTAATCTTCACATGACGTTCATTGACTACAAAAAGGCCTTTGACTCACTCCCACACAGCTGGATCATCAAGTGCCTGGATGCCATCGGGATTAGTAAAAACGTTGGCACCTTCATTGAAAACATGATGGAGCACTGGAAAACTGAACTGTTTGTTGGAAATGAAAGCTATGGACTTGTCAACATCAGGAGAGGAATTTTCCAGGGAGACTCATTGTCCCCTCTGCTTTTCATTATTGCCATGATCCCTCTGTCAACAATCTTACAAAAAACAAATCTCGGCTATCAAACATCTAAGAAATCGCACAAAATTTTGCATTTGATGTACATGGATGACCTGAAGCTGTATGGGAAAACGGAAACTGAAATCCAGTCTCTGACTAACACTGTCTGAATTTTTAGCACTGATATCAGCATGGAGTTTGGTTTGGACAAATGTTCAACAGTGGCATTGAAGAAGGGAAAAAACATTGAAAGTGAGGGCATAAATTTGCCTACTGCCCAAACAATAAAGTGTCACCAGCCAGAGGCCTATAAATATCCGGGCATATTACAGCTGGACAACATCAAGCATGAACATGTGAAGACTGTGGTCAGTAAAGAACACACACAAAGGGTCAGAAAAATTCTCAAAAGCAAGCTCAATGGAGGCAACACCATCAAGGCCATAAACACCTGGGCCATACCTGTCATAAGATATACTGCTGGCATCATAAACTGGACACAGGCGGAACTGGACAATTTGGACAGAAAAACAAGAAAACTCATGACCATTCATCATTCACTGCACCCTCGCAGTGATGTTGACCGGCTGTATCTGCCTAGAAGATCAGGGGGCAGAGGACTCTTACAAGTCAAACAAGCAGTCAAAGAAGAAGAACATGCCCTGGCAGAAGATGGAAAGCAAAGTGAAGAAGTGAAGAAACAACAGGAAAAACTCAGCCACTATCAGGACCTCAAGATTCTGGCAGAAACCAGTGCAGGTGGTCCCGGTGGTGATGGGCACACTGGGTGCCGTGCCAAAAGATCTCAGCCAGCATTTGGAAACAATAGACATTGACAAAATTACGATCTGCCAACTGCAAAAGGCCACCCTGCTGGGATCTGCACGCATCATCCGAAAATACATCACACAGTCCTAGACACTTGGGAAGTGTTCGACTTGTGATTTTGTGATATGAAATCCAGCATGTCCCTGCTTTATTCAAAGGGATATGGTTGAAATCACAGAATTTCTAAGACATAAACCTGCCAAATCCAAAAAAGGCATCGACGGCATTTCCGAACCGCTATTGCCCAACCGCACACCACTTTCACGCAACATGGCTCTCTGCTTTTCTTCTGCCCTGATGCCAATTAACGCGATCAAATATTTATAACACATTTAATGATACACAGAGCGTCTGGCTAATGTATCTATTTTCCCAAGCTGGGAGATTAAAATACAAATAATTCAAAAGCAACAGGCCTAGAAAACTGGATTTCCCTTTGTCTTTTTCGAACAAAACCTTGGGATTGCTTTCCGCAGAGTGGGTGGGTGCACGAGGCTTTAAGCAGAGGCTATTTGGGCATCTACCAGGAGTGGTTTGATGGAGTATTCCTGTTGGCTGGAGCTTGGACTGGGTGGCCTTTGTGTTCTTCTCTCACTCTGTGATTCTTTTTTAAAAAAAATATTTTTATTGAAAATTTTATATTTGAGGTTAGAAAGAAAATATAGGTTAGCAAGTAGTAAAATTTTCACATTGACAGTGGGAGAACACTGATTGTTTATAAGAAAGTAGGAAATAAGATATTAAAAAAGGAGAGGAAAAAATAAAAAAAAATTTTGTTGACTTCCATCTAACTTTAACTGGTTCATCATAGATTTTTTTTTCTATATATATATATACTAGCTGTGCCCGGCCACGCGTTGCTGTGGCTTTTTCTGTTGGTGGTGTTGGTGAGAAATTGTTGAGGTAGTGGTGGTATTGAATGTCTATTGTATGGTTGTCTTTATGTTTAGTATGCACACTGAAGTGGATTATATGGCAGTGTGGACTCAAGATAATCCAGTTCAAAGCAGATAATATAAGATTATAAATGGGTTATATAGCTGTGTGGAAGGGCCTTGAGTCTACACTGCCATATAATCCAGTTAAAATCTGATAATCTGTGGAAGAGGCCTAAGTGAGGCCTAACTGTGCCTGTCCCCTGGACTGAGTAGGTTGCTAGGAGACCCAGTGGGCGGAGCTTAGCCTTCAAACTGGCAGCAATTGGATAAAAACTATTATTCCTCTCCCTGTAATTAGGACTTTATTTTTCTTTTCTTTTTGTTGTATCAACCTAGAGGCGTGGATGATGGGTTGTGTTGTCAAGTTTCGAGGTTGGGGGGCCTGTAGTTTTGTTGTTTTGTCCGCTGCCCTGATGCCATCACTCTTTTATATATATAGATATAACTAAATGTTCATAAAACTTGGTAAATCACCACATCCCCTTCGTCCTCAACAGTCTTTAAGATTGTATCTGATTCAGCAGATAGGGTCTAATTTCATTTGTTTTAAATAGTCCTTTACCAGGTCCCAGTTGGTTTCTTTCTTTGGTAAACCTTGGCTTGGAGATAACCAATATGTAAGTTTATCCATGTTCATCACCTCCATGACTTCATTTAACCACTCCTCCTTATTCGGAATCTCCTTTTGTCTCCAGAGCCTGGCATATGTTCTTCTCGTGGCGGTAACCAAATAACTGAACAAGATCTCTTTATTTTTATCATGATCAATATCTAACATTCCTAGTAATAAATTCTCAGGTTCTCTTTTAATTTTTATCTTTAAAATTGTTTGTATGGCTTCGTTTACGTCTTTCCAATAAAGTCGGGCTTTGGGGCAAGTCCACCATAGATGAAAAAAAGTGCCCGTCTGTTGCTCGCACTTCCAGCATTTGTCAGATGTGTTCTTATAACATTTAGAAATTTTATAGGGGGTAATATCTATATATATATAAAAGAGTGATGGCATCAGGGCAGCGGACAAAACAACAAAACTAGAGGCCCCCCCAACCTCGAAATTTGACAACACAACCCATCATCCACGCCTCTAGGTTGATACAACAAAAAGAAAAGAAAAATAAAGTCCTAATTAGAGGGAGAGGAATAATTGATTTTATCCAATTGCAACCAGTTTAGAGGGCTAATCTCTGTCCACTTGGTCTCCTAGCAACCTACTCAGCCCAGGGGACAGACACAAGAGTTTGGAGAGACCCCTAATGGCCATCCAGCCCAACCCTTTCTACTATGCAGCAGGACACAATCCAAGCATTCACAACACATGGACAACGTATAAATACTATACAATACTACACAGGGACATAGACCCCCTCTACCCTCACCACTTTCACAGTAAACAAACAACCAAATGCATACTAAACATAAAGGCAACCATACAACAGACATTCAATACCACCACTACCTCAACAAGTTCTCACCAACACCACCAGACAACGTCACAGCAACACGTGGCCGGGCACAGCTAGTACCACCGATATTGCATTTTTAGCCCGTTCTCTCGCATATCATATGCATAGGTATATCTAAGGCCCTCTAAGGCACTCTGTGATTCTATGAATCCACACGTTAGGCTGCCAAGCCACATTATGCGATTCTTGAATAACACATGAATTTCGGCTCTGCTCAGTACCGTCTCTTTCATAAAACATAGAGAAAAAAAAATCATTCCCTGTAATGTGCAATTGGCTTTTAAAAAAAGGCAACGTTTGCCTTTGGCAAAACGAAATCTACTCCGAGGCAGATAAAATAACAGAGAAAGGGGGTGTCCAGTGATTCAAAGCTGGGAGAGAGGAACGTGTGGCACCTCCTTTGAGGATGATTCTGATCTCACGGCAGCCGGCAGAATCACATCTCTTCTGCTGCAAAACCCATCATTAGACAGGCTAGGCTGCTATTTCCCTTCAGTAGATGTACCAATGCATCTGCTTTTGATTCCTTCACGCTGATGAGCCTCTGAATTCACCTTTGCGCCTCTCGCTTGGAGGAGTGACTGGGAAAAGTGTCAGAAATGAGTGATGCAGCAACAATCTGGCTGGACCCAGTTCTATATGGGATTTCCAATTAAAGTGCAGACACAGGGATGAAGCGAAATGTGTGATAAATTCAGGATGCAATCTATCACAATCTCACTGTTGCTAATCTACTACTACTACTACTACTACTACTACTACTACTACTATTGCTAATCTACTATTACAACCTCACTGTTTTTAATTCTATGTTTTAGTAAGTGTTTTTATTTTACTGGTCAATGCTGAAATATTGTAACTGGTGCATGTTATTGTTTATTGATGTACTGGATTTTGTTATTGTTTTGTATCTGATATTTCTGTGAGCAACACCGAGTCCCCTCTGGGGGAGATGGAGGCAGGATATAAATGAACTTATTATTATTATTATTATTATTATTATTATTATTATTATTATTATTATTATTATTTTATTATGACCCAGCAAACAAGATAGATATGCTGGATTTCGTATCACAAAATCACAAGTCGAACACTTCCCAAGTGTCTAGGACTGTGTGATGTATTATTATTATTATTATTATTATTATTATTATTATTATTATTATTATTATTATTATGACACAACAAACAAGATAGATATGCTGGATTTCGTATCACAAAATCACAAGTCGAACACTTCCCAAGTGTCTAGGACTGTGTGATGTATTATTATTATTATTATTATTATTATTATTATTATTATTATTATTATTATGACACAACAAACAAGGTAGCTATGCTGGATTTCATATCACAAAATCACAAGTCGAACACTTCCCAAGTGTCTAGGACTGTGTGATGTATTATTATTATTATTATTATTATTATTATTATTATTATTATTATGAAACAACAAACAAGGTAGCTATGCTGGATTTCGTATCACAAAATCACAAGTCGAACACTTCCCAAGTGTCTAGGACTGTGTGATGTATTATTATTATTATTATTATTATTATTATTATTATTATTATTATTTTATTATGACCCAGCAAACAAGATAGATATGCTGGATTTCATATCACAAAATCACAAGTCGAACACTTCCCAAGTGCCTAGGACTGTGTGATGTTATTATTATTATTATTATTATTATTATTATTATTATTATTATTTTATTATGACATAGCAAACAAGATAGATATGCTGGATTTCGTATCACAAAATCACAAGTCGAACACTTCCCAAGTGTCTAGGACTGTGTGATGTATTATTATTATTATTTTATTATGACACAGCAAATTATTATTATTATTATGTGGTGCAGATTGTCCCTCCCGCAAAAACAAAGTTTTTGCAGTTTAATAAACTTTGTCCATGCTTTTATGAAAGAACCAACTAGGA
>NW_026943823.1:2145000-2147500 GCF_035594765.1 Anolis carolinensis
ACAAAGTTCTGGAACACAACACACCAGACATCACAGTTGTGGAAAAGAAAAAGGTTTGGATCATTGATGTCGCCATCCTAGGTGACAGTCGCATAGATGAAAAACAACAGGAAAAACTCAGCCGCTATCAGGACCTCAAGATTGAACTTCAAAGACTCTGGCAGAAACCAGTACAGGTGGTCCCGGTGGTGATGGGCACACTGGGTGCCGTGCCAAAAGATCTCAGCCGGCATTTGGAAACAATAGACATTGACAAAATTACGATCTGCCAACTGCAAAAGGCCACCTTACTGGGATCTGCACGCACCATCCGAAAATACATCACCCAGTCCTAGACACTTGGGAAGTGTTTGACTTGTGGTTTTGTGATACGAAATCCAGCATGTCTGTCTTGTTTGCTGTGTCATACAATAAAATAATAATAATAATAATAATAATAATAATAATAATAATAATAATAATAATTTTATTTCTTACCTACCTCTCCTCGTGGCTTGAGGCAGGTTATGGAACAATCAAAACACACAAATAGTATAAAAATACCACAGATACATAGATTAAAATGTATTTCTATAAAGGATACATATTAAAATGTATTTCTATTTTGCTCCCGTTTTTCTATTAATTAATTTATTTATTTACAGCATTTATATTATTTATTTATTTATTTACAGCATTTATATTCCGCCCTTCTTTCTCACCCCGAAGGGGACTCAGGGCGGATCACATTACACATATAGGCAAACATTCAATGCCTTTTTAACATAGAACAAAGACAAACAAACATAGGCTCCGAGCTGGCCTCGAACTCATGACCTCCTGGTCAGAGTGATTCATTGCAGTTAATTGCAGCTGGCATGCTCTTCCGCCTACGCCACAGCCCGGGCTCAACCCTTAATCCCAACCAATTCATTTGCGGCAGCCACAAAAAACAATGTTTCCGGAGTAAAACAACTACTTTCAGAGTAAGTATCACACAATTAAACAGGAAATAACACTTTCAGACCAGGAACAGATTTTGTCCAAATGTTACATAGCGTAATTGTAATAAATACATACATTTAAAGAAGATTGTCAGTGGAAGCAAAGCAATAGAAAGGCTAGACTGGCTTCCTTACGTGAATGTTGGCAGTTCTACTTTCGAAGTCAAGCGGGATATGTGTTCATACGGCGACCGCGTGTCTTCCTTTAATCCCTACCAACATCCCAAGACTGTGCTTCATGTTATCCTTCCTTCTTGCCATCCTGAGATCTTCTTTGGGGACTTAACGGGCAGTTTGCTGAACAAATTCCACAGGAATGAGTAAATAAGCAAACACTGCTAAACACAGCTGGAAACTGGGTCTTTTGGGTTCCCTCGCAGGCCTCCTGCCCTTTGCTTTCCTGCCTTGTTTGTTTATCCTTATAAAAGGTGCCCAGAAATCATGTCTAGACACAAGATGGTTTCATTACCTGAAGCAGGAGAAGAATCACTTTTCGTTTCTAACGTCTCCGGGCTCTTGTCTGCCGACGCAAGGAATAAAAGCGGCTAAAAATATCCAGGCAGGAGGTAAAATGCACCGATTTGTTGGCTGGTTGGACCCATCCCTAAAATAGGCCTACCAAGGGAGGAGTGCTGGGTAAATTGGATTTTGGATTGTAATGGGATGGATAGGGCAGCGTGAAGACAAATGCAGTTTGCAATCGAGCAGCTAGAAGTGCTGGCTCTAAGATAGGAAGAAACAGGACTTGGAACATAAGTCTTGAAGCTTGATTCGTTCCTGTTATTTCTCGTAAGTAACTGGCTAGTGTTGTTACTTGCATCGTTAAAAAGTTACTTTTTGCATTGTTAAAAAGTTAGGTCCCTTTTATTTGGGTATTTTAATCTGATGATTTTATATTGTTGTTGCAGTTCCCCCATCTCGACTGAATTATACTTGGTGGTTGATTGATATTATTACTATTGTACAGTAGAGTCTCACTTATCCAACATAAACGGGCCGGCAGAACATTGGATAAGCGAATATGTTGGATAATAAGGAGAGATTAAGAAAAAGCCTATTAAACATCAAAATAGGTTATGATTTTACAAATTAAGCGCCAAAACATCATGTTATACAACAAATTTGACAGAAAAGGTAGTTCATTACACATTAATGCTATGTAGTAATTGCTTTGTCTGAAATCTTTCCGTTTCAATGTTGCTTTGTCTGAAATCTTTCCGTTTCTCCCTTATTTAACCATGCTTACTGGCCAAAAAAGCATTCCTTTGTCCTTGGGTTCCCACATGTTTACCTGCTATCCTAAGAGAACGTCTGGGGCGATGAACTTTTAACCTTAACCTTGAATCCCTATCTAAGGAAGACTCCTCTGACTCGCTGCCAGAGACACCTGGGACTTGTTGATGCTCTGAATCCTATGAAAGGTCACCCTCACCACAGGCTTCTGCTTCAATGCTAGTCTGCGGCCTCTCTAACAATTCAGAGCCTTCAACATTTCCCTCATCAACATTTCCATGGTA
>NW_026943823.1:2152500-2160000 GCF_035594765.1 Anolis carolinensis
TTCTGGGCTGTATGGCCTTCCAGTTATCAATGTAACCTTCAAGTTATAAGTCCTGTCGGCACAAGGGTTTAACCCACTGCGCCATATAATTCAGTTCAAAACAGATAATCTGGATCCAGAAACTGGATTATATGGAAATGTAGATCCAGCCTCAGTGCCATGGCAAACCAGGGGGTCAGTATTGCAGATGCTGGATTGTTGTGATTTTTCTGGGCTGTATGGCCATGTTCTGGAAGCATTCTGGAACATGCTTCTGGAACATGGCCATACAGCCCAGAAAAATCACAACAATGTGATTCCAGCTATGAAAGCCTTCGACAACACATTGCCGATACTACGAACAGAATGAATCAAGGGCTGTCTTTGAATGCAGCTAACTGGCCAGCACCAAAGCAAGGACCCAGGAAAGGGATCCAGCCAAAATAATCTCTGTGGATTTCGAGAACATCTGATAGCATTTTCCAGACATTGAAAGAAGCCAATTCTGTCTACCGTTCAGTGCGATTTTCTCCTCCTTTGGCTGTGAGGTTCTTTTCACAAGGGATCATAACACTTTGAAGATTTAATAACTGCCACGGAGCCGGGATGTATAATCAGTCGGATAGATCAGATAATATTGAATCAGCATCAAATAAGTATCTGCCAAAATAAGGGGAGGATTTGCGGGATGTAGTATCTCTCAGACACCCAGACAGCGAGCATTCAACGCCTGCTTTCAACGTCTCTATTGAAATGGTAAGGCCTCGAGAAAATTAATGTCATTTTGCAAAGGATTGGAGGTTATGGGGAGGAGGGAGGAAAGAATGTCAGAACTTGAAGCAGATCCCTTGAATCACTGATATGGGATTTGCCAGGATCTTCTCGCACGGAGACAAAGGTTTTTAAGAAAACAATTTACATGTAAATATCCACACTACCTTATACCTTATACGTATTTATGATTCTATTAATGTAAAAAGAAAACATAGGTATCCTGTTTGTACAAAGTCTTGACAGGGTTCTTACTTTTGTAACAATATCAACTATAACAAATACACACTAGTATAAGTCACACAAGAGCATATACGAGGGCTATCCACAAAGTAGATTACGTTTTGGATTTTAAAAAGGACAAAGTATAGGAGAAATCATTTACCATATGCAGCTGAAAGCCACATCCCAATACTACATCTCATGTAATCCCCATTGAAATCTAGGCACGTCTCAGATAGATAAATGAGTTTGGAAAGTTCTGCCCCAGGAAATTCTCCCGCTTGTGTCCTCAGCTCTTCCCCCTTCTCCCTTCCTGCAGCGATGCCAAAACGCTGTGTTGCCAGCCTGAATTTCCTGGGGCAGGGTTATATAGGTATGTGGTAGGGCCTTGAGTCTACACTGCCATATAATCCAGTTCAAATCAGATAATCTGTATCTTATAGGCAGTGTGGATCAGGCCTGATTGAAGAGGCCCTGGGTGCCATTAAACGGCTGAGTGGGTTGCTAGTGGACAAAGTGGGTGGAGCTTACCCTTCTAACTGGCAGCAATGGGGAAAAAACAGTTCTTCCTCTAATTAGGACTTTATTTTTCTTGGATGACTATGTCTTTTGTGGCCAAATTTGGTGTGATTTGGTTCAGAGGCTTTGTTGTTTTTTCCAACATCTCTCTATATAAAAGGGTAATGTAATTTCGGCCTAGGACAAAACAACAAAACTAAACATCCCAGAAACACTAAACTTGGCAGCACAACCCCTCATCCATGCTTCTACATTCATACAACAAAAAGAAAAGAAAAATAAAGTCCTAATTAGAAGGAGAGGAATAATTGTTTTTATCCAGTTGCTGCCAGTTAAAAGGCTAAGTTCTGCCCACTTAGTCAGACACGGCTGAACTTAATGTCATGGGAAAACCTTTACCCTTGACCTTAACTACCACCAATTCCTCAATACTTTATTTCCCAGACCACCAGACTTCGCCACAGCAACACGTGGCTGGGCACAGCTAGTAAACATATATATAGATAGACCTTTTTTCCGTATTACATCACTTGATTTTTCATAGATACATGGATATCTGTTCATATCTAGGATCTTCTCGCGCCCCATAGTCCTCCACACCCTTCTGAGGACTGGGATGTGAGAGGAGAATGTTGTTTACTCCGTCCTCATAGAAATATTCAAAGCCATTTCATTTTGCTGGAGTTCTTCCGTGGCAAATGGTCTCCCATAACTTTAATTAAACTCTTCAAAGGTTTGAGATAATGTTTTTGTTTTTTCCCTCCTGAAAGGACCCTGCTGGGGCTGAATGGCCTCCTCTCCCCAAATCCCTCACCACAATGTCCCTTTCTACCTTCTTTTTACCCGCACAAAAACACTTAGTCCTAATAGAGATATCTCAGTCAACAGAAAATAAATCCTCCGAGCTTTGAAAGGCTGTTCTGTTCCCTCCTCCCTAAACCATAAAAAGGGGGATTGATGTCACTTTGGAGATGGCTTTCAAAGCTCTTCCTTCCCAGAACAATGTTTTTCTTAGGAACGGTTGCGAGCAAATACAACCCCCTCCCAAAATACATCAGTCAGTTCCATTAAAACAACTTTGGATAATTATATGTGTGTGTGTTTGTGTAAATATGTTACTGTCATATTTTTTTATAATATTCTTTCATTCTTTTCAGTGCTTTCCAGTGAAAATATAAAGGCTGGTATTCTCTTCAATACCTGCAAGATCATAACTTTGGGGAAATTCGTTTACAATCATTATTGACCAGATATGACCCCCAAGATCTGTCAGATGGCACCCTAGATTGAGACAACAGCACTCTCCGTGTTGGGAATAGCCTTGGGATACATATGGCTCCACGGGTCCTTGTACCTGACATTGCCACTTGACCCCAGTGTCCCAATCTGCACTGCATCAGAAATACTTCAGTTGATTATGAGGTAGATTTTGAGAGTTGGTATCAGCGGAAATAGGTATGATGATGGAGCTCCATAGTCATGGCTACAACACAGGACTCTTCCAAACCCGGTGGTTTAGCCCTGTGTCCATCTCCTCTGGAGGCCACGGTCTAGATGGTCTTGGAACCACATCCACTCCACTGGGAAACCATGTTCGTTGTGTTGCCATTGCCATTGGTAGCTGGCCATAGAGCTCCATCCAAGTTCTTTGCCATCATGGGCCTCTTTGTCAATGTCAGAACAAGTTGTTTAGCCCTGTGTCCATCTCCTCTGGAGGCCACTGTCTAGATCAGTGGTTGTCAACCTGGGGTCCCCAGATGTTTTGGCCTTCAACTCCCGGAAATTCTAACAACTGGTTAACTGGCTGGGATTTCTGGGAGTTGTAGGCCAAACCACAGGTTGAGAACCAGTGGTCGAGATGGTCTTGGGACCACGTCCACTCCACTGGGCCATCATATTCTTTGTGTTGCCATTGCCATTTGTAGCTGACCATAGAGCTCAATCCAAGCTCCTTGTCATCATGGGCCTCTTTGCCAATGTCAGAACAAGTTGTTTAGTCCCGTGTCCATCTTCTCTGGAGGCCACTGTGGATGGTTTTGGGACGACATCCACTCTACTGGGCCATCACGTTCTCTGTGTTGCCATTATCATTTACAGCTAGCCATAGGGCTCTATCCAAATTCCTTGCCATCATGGGCCTCTGTCAATGTCAGAACAAGTTGTTTAGTTCCGTGTCCATCTTCTCTGGAGGCCACTGTGGATGGTTTTGGGACGACATCCACTCTACTGGGCCATCACGTTCTCTGTGTTGCCATTATCATTTACAGCTAGCCATAGGGCTCTATCCAAATTCCTTGCCATCATGGGCCTCTGTCAATGTCAGAACAAGTTGTTTAGTCCCGTGTCCATCTTCTCTGGAGGCCACTGTGGATGGTTTTGGGACGACATCCACTCTACTGGGCCATCACGTTCTCTGTGTTGCCATTATCATTTACAGCTAGCCATAGGGCTCTATCCAAATTCCTTGCCATCATGGGCCTCTGTCAATGTCAGAACAAGTTGTTTAGTTCCGTGTCGATCTTCTCTGGAGGCCACTGTAGATGGTTTTGGGATGACATCCACTCTACTGGGCCATCACGTTCTCTGTGTTGCCATTGTCATTTACAGCTAGCCATAGGGCTCTATCCAAATTCCTTGCCATCATGGGCCTCTGTCAATGTCAGAACAAGTTGTTTAGTTCCGTGTCCATCTTCTCTGGAGGCCACTGTAGATGGTTTTGGGATGACATCCACTCTACTGGGCCATCACGTTCTCTGTGTTGCCATTGTCATTTACAGCTAGCCATAGGGCTCTATCCAAATTCCTTGCCATCATGGGCCTCTGTCAATGTCAGAACAAGTTGTTTAGTTCCGTGTCCATCTTCTCTGGAGGCCACTGTAGATGGTTTTGGGATGACATCCACTCTACTGGGCCATCACGTTCTCTGTGTTGCCATTATCATTTACAGCTAGCCATAGGGCTCTATCCAAATTCCTTGCCATCATGGGCCTCTGTCAATGTCAGAACAAGTTGTTTAGTCCCGTGTCCATCTTCTCTGGAGGCCACTGTGGATGGTTTTGGGACGACATCCACTCTACTGGGCCATCACGTTCTCTGTGTTGCCATTGTCATTTGTAGCTAGCCATAGAGCTCTATCCAAGTTCCTTGTCATCATGGTCCTCTTAGTCAATGTCAGAACAAGTTGTCTAGCTCTGTGTCCATCTCCTCTGGAGGTCACAGTCTAGATGGTCTTGGGACGACATCCACTCTACTGGGCCGTCACGTTCTCTGTGTTGCCATCGTCATTTGTAGCTGGCCATACAGCTTCATCCAAGCTCCTTGCCATCATGGGCCTCTTTGTCAATGTCAGAACAAGTTGTCTAGCTCTGTGTCCATCTCCTCTGGAGGCCACTGTAGATGGTCTTGGGACCACATCCACTCCACCATGATGATGGGCCACCATGATGATCAGGAGTTCGTACAGAGCTCCATGGCTGGCTAGAAGTGACTGTAGTGACATGGAGACCATCCATCACCTTTCTCTGTATGATCTATACAGGAACATGTGGACAGAAGACTGGGCTGAATCAGACCTGATCTGATGATTCCATTGGTGCATTGCCCATGTCCCCGTATGGACCTGCCGAGACTTAAAACTTAAACTCTGATACTATTTGTGGGACATCTGAAAACATGTGAGGAAAGACAGGGGATATATATATGTATATCTCCTAGAGGACTGAACAAGGATCTTGACCTCCTCCTACTCCTGTGAAATCTTTTAGAACTTTTTGACAGTCTCTATCCATTTAGCCACACATGCATCCATATTTTCTTCAATGCTATCTTCCATTTTCCTTCCTTCTAGATGTAACTTTAATATCACTCTGAGCTACCCTGAGTCTCAGTTGGGAGAAAAATATTTGGTTTTTGTTTTCTTCTGCTATTATTATAGTCAGTCATTCTAAGGAGTCAACTTAGGACGCTAAAATTTCAACCCCCTGGGATGCTCCTTACTAGGCAGTCCATATATGTCAATTGCAAAGGCTCAATTATTTTTGTGTTTTTCCGCTGTTTATTTCCCACTGTTTCCTTTCACAACGTATTGACAAGAGACGACTTTTTAGCCGGCCGAGACAGCTCCATAATTACAGTCTGGCGTTGTCATGTTTTGAGCGAAAAGGAAAGTCAAAGGCAGCTTCTTTTGCAAAAATTGGGGATTGGAATCATTTGCAGCTAACTTGACCAAAAATATGTAGGCTTTGGGTGGTTGTATTAGGATAGATCAGTCAAACGTTGTACCAAAAAAGGGTACCATCTATATATATATAAAACTAGCTGTGCCCGGCCATGCATTGCTGTGGCAAAGTGGTGGTGGTATTGGTTAAAAATTGATGTGTAATTTTTATTTGACGTTATTTGTATTTTTTAATTAATTTTATTGTAAGTTATCTTTTCATTTATTATATTTTATTATTTTCTTGTACTATTTTTAGTTATTTTCTGTTATTATAGTATTTTATTGTATTAATTTTTTAGTGTTTTTAATTATTTTTTTAGTGTTTTTTATTATTTTTTATTGGGTTGCTAGGTGACCAAGTTGGAGGAGCTTAGCCTTCTAACTGGCAGCAATTGGATAAAAGCAATTATTCCTCTCTCTCTAATTAGGACTTTATTTTTCTTTTCTTTTTGTTGTATCAACCTAGAGCCGTGGATGATGGGTTGTGTTGTCAAATTTCGAGGTTGGGGGGCCTATAGTTTTGTTGTTTTGTGAGTCGCCGTGATGCCATCACTCTTTTATATATATAGATGTTGTGTACGTTTGTAGGACTGAGTAAACAACAAAACCACTGAACCAAATCACACCAAATTTGACCACAATACACCAACACATCCAAGGTACGTCCTTCACTCAACCCCCCGGCCTAGGATAACACAGCCAGGCATTGAAGCTGGAAGGCTATTCAGTGCAATTCAACCAGACCAACAAAGGATTGGTAGAAGGTGGCCAGGCTTTGAAGCAGCAATACTACTCTGTACTATTGGCTAACTAAAGAGTCCCCTAGGTAGCAAGCAGCCAGGCTTTGAAGCAGTGAGGCTATTCATTGCAATTCTAGCAGCCCAAAAAAAAATTCCCCTAGAACACAAGTACCCAGCCTTCCAAGCAGCAAGCTTATTCCATTGCATTCTAACTCACCAAACAAGGATTCCCATAAGAAGAAAACGGCCAGGCTTTGAGACTGCAAGGCTATTCACTGCTACTCCACCTGGCCAACAAAGGATTATTATTACATAAAAAATGAAAGCTTGCCAAATAAAGATCATATAGCACTTATATTAAACATTGCAAGGTTAGACATAGCTAAAGCTCAGAAAACATTGGAAAATCTCTCGCTCCAAGGATGGTTAAGCGGGATACGGTCTGTAGCTCTTTCATAAAAATTAAATAAAGTCAGAGTAGCAAGGAGATATGTGCGAGCTTACCTGGAAGCCCCTTATTGCTTGTAGAACTCAAAGCAATACCGGACTAAAACCTCTTTGGGATCAAGAGATTTTTTGGGGGGGGAAATGAATATTGGAGGTTTTGATTAATACATAAAGACAAAACGTAATTATTTGGAAGGCAATCCATATGTATAGTGATTGACAGGGGAAAGCTCCATGATTTCGTAATTCAGGGATAGAAGGACAATGGAGGGAGAAGGAAAAGGTTTGAGTTACAACACTATGTAAAATGATTTTTGTTCCTGGGTTGTACATACCATTTTCCAATTGGTTCTATCATAAAAATATGGAAAACACTGATTAAACTGCAACCTGGTCTGCTTTTGGGAGTCACTTGGGATCACATGGATTACAAAAAATCCAAACTAGCTGGAAATCCATTTCTAATTTTTGAAAAATTGGTACCATTTTATGTGAACTAGTGCAGAGGGGCCCGCTACCTACTTAGAAGATTACCATATATACTCAATATAAGCAGACCCGAATATAAGCCGAGGCACCTAATTTTACCACAAAAAAACTGGG
>NW_026943823.1:2165000-2205000 GCF_035594765.1 Anolis carolinensis
ATAAAATACTATAACAAAATGACTAAAAATAATACAACAAAATAATAAAATATAATAAATAAAAAAGATAAGTGACAATAAAATTAATTTTAAAAAATACAAATAATGTCAAATAAAAATTCCACAACAAGTTTTAACCAATACCACCACCACTTTGCCACAGCAACGCGTGGCCGGGCACAGCTATATATATATATATATCATTGAATTAGTTTCTAAAATACCGTATATACTCGAATATAAGCCAACCTGAATATAAGCCGAGGCACCTAATTTTACCACAAAAAAACTGGGAAAACATTGACTCCAGTATAAGCTGAGAATGGTAAATTTCAGAAATAAAAACAGATACCAATAAAATTACATTAATTGAAGCATCGGTAGGTTAAATGTTTTTGAATATTTACATAAAGCTCAAATTTAAGATAAGATTGTCCAAACTCTGATCAAATCATTATTCTCATCTTCTTCAATGTAAATGTGCTTATGTAAACTTTGAATAATAATAGAGTAAAATAATACATGTAATAATAATAATAATAATAATAATAATAATAATAATAATAATAAATACAGGAAAATAATAAATGTAATAATAAATAGAGCAAAATAATAAATGTATTATTAAGAATAAAAATAGAGTAAAATAAATGTAAAAGTAACAACAATAATAGAGTAAAATAATAAATGTAATAATAATAATTAATAGAGTAAAATAATAAATGTAACAATACCAATAATAATTAAAGAAAAATAATAAATATACCATATATACTTGAGTATAAGCCGACTTGAATATAAGCCCACCAGGACCCTCACCCGAGTATAAGCCGAGGAGGGTTTTTTCAGTCCTAAAAAAGGGCTGAAAAACTAGGCTTATACTCGAGTATATACAGTGTGTGTGTGTGTGTATATGTATGTAGGTATGTATATGTATATATATATATGTGTGTGTATGTATATATAAAATTGAATTAGTTTCTAAAATACCTCACAACCTCTGAGGATGCCTGTCATAGATGTGGGCGAAACATCAGGAGAGAATGCTTCTGGAACATGGCCATACAGCTCAGAAAATCTGGAGTCATCATATAACCCATAGTAAGTTGTGAGTAAGAGTCAGGACATTCTCGGTTGTTCTGTAACTGGCTCGCTGCTTTAAAACTAATTTTCTCCTTTAACTTCAAATCAAACTTTTCCCCCCGCCGCATAATATAAGCTGCTTATGTTTACAGTTAAATTTGTCTCAGATTATTTTGTGGTTTTGTGAGCTGGCTATATTTAAAGCTCTGCATGATAAGATGGTCTGGGAAATCTGGAGTCTTGAAAATAAATGCACTAAATCAACGTCGCTTGCAGCCTTGGCTGAGAAACACACTAAATAAATAAATCTGTTTGCAAGAGTGTTTTTAAAAATCTAATGGGGGAACATGGTGTTTTTGAACCAAAATGAAGCTGGGAACCAGCAGTGTGTAATTTTTTTTCAATGTTTGCAAAGTTTGTGGGATTTAAATGGGATTGAAATGCTTTTAATGGGAGCTGATTTGAGTCTCCTGTGTGGAGAGAAAATAATAATATTATAGTTTATTTATATTCCACTCTATCTCCCCGAGGGGACTTCTTCTTCTTCTTCTTCTTCTTCTTCTTCTTCTTATTATTATTATTATTATTATTATTATTATTATTATTATTATTATTTAAAATGAGTTCAATATAAGAATAATTAATATTAAGGATGAATACATGTCCCATGAGTGATGGATGCATATAGAGATTAAATATATAAATTATTATTATTATTATTATTATTATTATTATTATTATTATTTAAAATGAGTTCAATATAAGAATAATTAATATTAAGGATGAATACATGTCCCATGAGTGATGGATGCATATAGAGATTAAATATATAAATTATTATTATTATTATTATTATTATTATTATTATTTAAAATGAGTTCAATATAAGAATAATTAATATTAAGGATGAATACATGTCCCATGAGTGATGGATGCATATAGAAATTAAATATATAAATTATTATTATTATTATTATTATTATTATTATTATTATTATTATTATTTAAAATGAGTTCAATATAAGAATAATTAATATTAAGGATGAATACATGTCCCATGAGTGATGGATGCATATAGAGATTAAATATATAAATTATTATTATTATTATTATTATTATTATTATTATTATTATTTAAAATGAGTTCAATATAAGAATAATTAATATTAAGGACGAATACATGTCCCATGAGTGATGGATGCATATAGAAATTAAATATATAAATTATTATTATTATTATTATTATTATTATTATTATTATTATTATTATTATTTAAAATGAGTTCAATATAAGAATAATTAATATTAAGGACGAATACATGTCCCATGAGTGATGGATGCATATAGAAATTAAATATATAAATTATTATTATTATTATTTAAAATGAGGTCAATATAAGAATAATTAATATTAAGGATGAATACATGTCCCATGAGTGATGGATGCATATAGAGATTAAATATATAAATTATTATTATTATTATTATTATTATTATTATTATTATTATTATTTAAAATGAGTTCAATATAAGAATAATTAATATTAAGGATGAATACATGTCCCATGAGTGATGGATGCATATAGAGATTAAATATATAAATTATTATTATTATTATTATTATTATTATTATTATTATTTAAAATGAGTTCAATATAAGAATAATTAATATTAAGGATGAATACATGTCCCATGAGTGATGGATGCATATAGAGATTAAATATATAAATTATTATTATTATTTAAAATGAGGTCAATATAAGAATAATTAATATTAAGGACGAATACATGTCCCATGAGTGATGGATGCATATAGAGATTAAATATATAAATTATTATTATTATTATTATTATTATTATTATTATTACAGTAGAGTCTCGCTTATCCAACATTCTGGATTATCCAACGCATTTTTGTAGTCAATGTTTTCGATACATCCTGATATTTTGGTGCTAAATTTTAAATACAGTAATTACTACATAGCATTACTGTGCATTGAACTACTTTTTCTGCCAAATTTGTTGTACAACATGATGTTTTGGTGCTTCATTTGTAAAATCATAACCTATTTTGATGTTTAATAGGCTTTTTCTTAATCTCTCCTTATTATCCAACATATTCGCTTATCCAACGTTCTGCCGGCCCATTTATGTTGGATAAGTGAGACTCTATTATTATTATTATTATTATTATTATTATTATTATTATTATTATTTTCTTTTATTTATACCCTGCTTTATCTCTTCTGAAGTGGACCCAAAGCGGCTTAACATTAAAAAAAAATATCCTTCGTTGTTTAACTGATTTATTGTTCGTTTTGTGATGAAGTCAGTTGTATGTGATTGTGCGATTTGTATAATTTAGTACAGTATGATGGATATTTGGAAATGCAATTCTACAATGCTCGGGGGCCAAAGTTTTTTTTCCATTTCTGACCCTATTCTTTCCATATTCTTTTACTGACAGAGATAAAATATTTCATCGCAAAGCACTGTGCAGAAAGGAAGACTATATTTTTTGCTGCTATGTTGTCCAATGAACAATTTGTGTGTTGTTTGTGCGCAACCACAAAATGAGAGAGAGGCTGGTTTGGGTATCTTTGGGGTTCCAGCTGTGCCGAGACGGATTCCACGGAGCCGCAAAACAAAAAAACGGGGCTGGGAAAAGCCTCGAGAAAAACACTGCTAATGAAGTCGTTCAGAGTTAAGCTTGTGGAGATTTGACGCATGAAGGATTTCCCAAATTATTAAACGGCAAGATTAATAGCTTCTTAAGGTTCCGTGGTGGCAGCAGACAAACAGCAAAAAAGTCACAAACTTATCTCCTTCTTCTCGGCACAGGACTGAATGTGGCTCTTCTTGGTGGCAATATTGCAGTCTCTCTCTTTCTCTCTCTCTCTATATATATAAAAGAGTGATGGCATCACGGCAGCGGACAAAACAACAAAAGTAAACACCCCACGACCTCGAAAATTGACATCACAACCCCTCATCCATGCCTCTAGGTTGATACAACAAAAAGAAAAGAAAAATAAAGTCCTAATTAGAGGGAGAGGAATAATGGTTTTTATCCAATTGCTGCCAGTTAGAAGGCTAAGCTCCTCCAACTTGGTCTCCTAGCAACCCAATAAAAAATAATAAAAAACACTAAAAATTAATACAATAAAATACTATAACAACAGAAAATAACTAAAAATAATACAAGAAAATAATAAAATATAATAAATAAAATAATAACTTACAATAAAATTAATAAAAAATGCAAATAACGTCAAATAAAAATTACACAACAATCTTTAACCAATACCACCACCACTTTGCCACAGCAACGCGTGGCCGGGCACAGCTAGTATATATATATAAAAGAGTGATGGCATCACGGCAGCGGACAAAACAACAAAAGTAAACACCCCACGACCTCGAAAATTGACATCACAACCCTTCATCCATGCCTCTAGGTTGATACAACAAAAAGAAAAGAAAAATAAAGTCCTAATTAGAGGGAGAGGAATAATGGTTTTTAACCAATTGCTGCCAGTTAGAAGGCTCTAAGCTCTGCCCACTTGGTCTCCTAGCAACCCACTCAGCCCAGGGGACCCTTTACCTTAACTACCACCAATTCCCCAATACTTTATTTCCCATACCACCAGACTTCGCCACAGCAACGCGTGGCCGGGCACAGCTAGTATCTTCTAAAACAGCTTGGAAAGTTACTTTTTAAAAAGAATACCCTTTTTATTGGGTTGTTGTGTGTTTTCTGGGCCGTATGGCCATGTTCCAGAAGTATTCTCTCCTGACGTTTCGCCCACATCTATGGCAGGCCTCCTCAGAGGTTGAGAGGTATATGAAGAAACAAAACAAGGAAGGTTTATATATCTGTGGGTGGAGAAAATAACTCTGGTCTGTTGGAGGCCAGTGTGAATGTTGTAATTAATCACCTTGATTAGCATTAAATGGCCTTCCAAGCTTCACATCCTGGCCTGGGAAAATCAGACTGCCCCTGATTGATTCATGTCTGGAACTCTTCTGTTTTCAGAGTGTTGCTTCTTATTTACTGTTCTGATTTTGGAGTTTTTTTAATACAGTAGAGTCTCACTTATCCAAGCCTTGCTTATCCAAGCTTCTGGATTATCCAAGCCATTTTTGTAGTCAATGTTTTCAATATATCATGATATTTTGGTGCTAAATTCGTAAATACAGTAATTACAACATAATATTACTGCGTATTGAACTACTTTTTCTGTCAAATTTGTTGTATAACATGATGTTTTGGTGCTTAATTTGTAAAATCATAACCTAATTTGATGTTTAATAGGCTTTTCCTTAATCCCTCCTTATTATCCAAGATATTTGCTTATCCAAGCTTCTGCCGGCCCGTTTAGCTTGGATAAGTGAGACTCTACTGTACTGGTAGCCAGATTATGTTCATTTTCATGGTTTCCTCCTTTCTGTTGAAGTTGTCCACATGCTTGTGGATTTCAACGGCTTCTCTGTGTCGTCTGACATGATAGTTGTTGGAGTGGTCGAGCATTTCTGTGCTCTCAAATAATATACTGTGTCCAGGTTGGTTCATGAAAATGAACAAAATCTGGCTACCAGTATTAAAAAAAACTCAAAAATCAGAACAGTAAATAAGAAGCAACACTCTGCAGAGGAAGTTCCAGACATGAATCAACCAGGGGCAGGTAATGACTCTGAACAAAGGATGCCCCCCAGGCAGGAAGAAGCCAGGAGATGAAGCTATTCAATGCTAATTTAGGTGATTAATGACAACATTCACACTGGCCTCAACCTGACAAAGAGTTCTTCCCTCACCCTGGATTTTCCACAGATATATATTAACCTTCCTTATCTAGTTTCTCCATACCTCACAACCTCTGAGGATGCCTGCCATAGATGTGGGCCTAACATCAGGAGAGAATACTTCTAGAACATGGCCATATAGCCCAGAAAATGTTAATGTGGGATTTGTGTATTGGTAGTGTTTAAATGAAATTTGTGTCTAGCATGTATTGTATGTATTGCATCATCCAGAGTATGCTATAGTCTGTAAAGAGTTAATGACTGAGAAGCTGTGTTGACCTTGATGAGTGGCTGGAACCTTGGGAGTATCCAGACTCAAGTGTGTTTGTACATTACTGATTGCGTCAGTTGAGATCTTGCTCTGTTCGAGTTTGTGTCTGCCTAGATTGAAAGCCAAGACTGTGTTTGTCTGCAATTCTGTTTTGTCTTATATAGTAAAGCTTTGTATATATTTTTTAACATCGTTTCTGACGTCTCTTCGTTCTGCGCTCCATTGACAACATACAGCTGCTGCTACGCTGCGATTTACTCTGACAGAAAACACACAATAACCCTGTGATTCCGGCCATGAAAGCCTTCGACAACACCCTTTTTATTATTTAGTGGTGCAAACATCGCTAAGGCATTATATGCAAGATGTCCCACATATTAATTCATATTAATTTCTCAATGGTCACAACACCAATAATGACACCGTGGTGCTAAATCTGCAGAGAGAACTTGCATTGGATGGCATTGGCTAAAGTGCCCAAGTTCAAGACTTTCTCCACCAGCATTTGGAAAGCATTTGCTTCCTCAAAGTGGGTGCTGCGTTTTGCAAAGTGACCGTTTTCGTTTAAAACGCTTGACTCCATTAAACACTGCAGAATAAGAGTTTTTGCCAGGCGGAAGAAATACTACATAATGGCTCTGAGTGCCAAAGCTTGCGCAAGATGCCGTCCTGTCGTCATTGAGATGGTTAATGGCTGCTACTGGGAAATGACATTGCAAAGCACAATTGCCTCGAAAGAAGAACGGCTTGCGGATTGTATCTGGAGCCCATGCTAAGCATTGCAATAATGGCACGTTAGCAAAGGTGAAATGCTTTTCTCTCTCTCTCTCTCTCTCTCTCTCTCTCCCTTCTTCCCATGACTGAGTATAATTTGCAATCCCATGCATCATCTCAAATGCATGGCTTTGCAAATGGGATACTTCATACGTTCTACAAGGAGTCCCCCAGTGCTGACTGCTGAGAAATTGAATGATGGGTGACTGCCCTAACTGGTTCTCTAAAAGTCATATTTAAGGAGTTGAAGGAAACGTTTGAAACAAAGTCATAAAAAGGGCCAGTTTGGTGCTGTGTTTCTGTCGCACCTCGGGCTAGCTTCACCTTGCTGCACACAGGTTAATTCTTTTTAGTTTATTGGAAAATAGAAGGTAAAAAGTTCTTAAAAAGCAAAGGTAAAGTTCCAAAAGTTTGTTACAAAATAAACAGGCACGAAGCCACTATAACTAGAAATGTAATCTAATAATCTATATATATAAAAGAGTGATGGCATCAGGGCAGCGGACAAAACAACAAAACTACAGGCCCCCCAACCTCGAAATCTGATAACACAACCCATCATCCACGGCTCTAGGTTGATACAACAAAAAGAAAAGAAAAATAAAGTCCTAATTAGAGGGAGAGGAATAATTGATTTTATCCAATTGCTGTCAGTTACAAGGCTAAGTTCCACCCACTTGGTCTTCTAGCAACCTACTCAGCCCAGGGGACAGGCACAAGAGTTTGGAGAGACCCCTAAGGGCCATTCAGCCCAACCCTTTCTACTATGCAGCAGGACACAATCCAAGCATTCACAACACATGGACAACGTATAAATACTATACAATACTACACAGGGACATAGACCCCCTCTATCACAGTACACAAACAACCAAATGCATACGAAACATAAAGACAACCATACAACAGACATTCAATACCACCACTACCTCAACAATTTCTCACCAACACCACCAGACAACGCCACAGCAACGCGTGGCCGGGCACAGCTAGTATAGACTATAAGACAGTATTTCTTATATATGCTATTGTCATAGAACATTCAATGTACAAACAAGGAATCTAGAAATTCAAAATATACTAAATGCTTCAAAAAAACATGTCTCTAAACCAAAGTATAATCAATGTGTTACAAACACACATACATAATCGAAAGCAGAACTCTTATATTCAGGGTTTGTGAGTTCAATGACAACCAGAGTTCATGTTCCACATAGAGGACTGTATAAATCACTAATTGTAAGTCCAAATCTATCTGTCCAATCCTTTTTTTTAATCCAATGTTTTAAACAATCCAAGGTTTGTCATTATCCACGACCGGTTTTGACTGTATAGTCTTCCTCAGGCGGTGGTTTATGGAGGTATGGAAAACCTAGAATAGTCCATTTTCCAATGTAATAAGTCTCTCGAGTAAGTCAAGACAATGTATAGGTATCAACGTCGGAGTGGACATAAACTCTCCTACATGAGTGCTCTGCTACTCCAAACTCCGTTACAAAATAAAGCCTTAGAGAATAATTCAAGAAGTCACAAGGTATAAACAAAGTCCCATTAGAGCATGACAAAGTCCCAGAAACATGAACACATAGGCTGCAAGATAATCCAGGAAAATGAAAGCTTGCTTTTTGGTTGAACGAAAGTTGCTTTGACAAAGGTTTGTCTCCAAACACATTGCTTTAATACCCTTTGCAAAGCATGAAAGCATTTCTCTGGCCTCTAACCTCCCTCTTGTTTGCGTTTCTCACACTCCCCCGAACCCTGAATTCCAAACAGCTCGATCTAGGGAACCTGTTTCATCAAGGTCAGCCTGCTTGTTAGTTTGCTGAGTCTCATTATCAGACTGAGAACTGTCCTCCTTTTCCAAGTTTATTTGCACCTGGATAGTTTCAGTATCAACAACATCGTTGTGCTTTGAATGCGATTTCCTGCTTCTTGGCAGGGGGTTGGACTGGATGGCCCATGAGGTCTCTTCCAACTCTACTATTCTATGATTCTATTATTCTATGATTCATTCCTTGCTGTGGGAAAATGAACTTGCACTCTCTGTTCCTCATCTTCTACAACAGGGACATTTTGAACCTGATTCTGAACCTGAATCCATCATCCTCATCAGACTCAATCTGAGGTTCCAGCTGAGCCACAACAGTTTCAAGACTTTGACTGGGATTTTGGAGATAAATATCCAAGTCCCCGAGCCAGGAAACTCAAGGACTTTGAGCTTGTTGCATTCTCCAAACACGATCCAGATGACGCTTTAGGTTATTGGGTGCTGCTCTGAGCTCAAATTGTTGTTTTATATACTAGTGGTTTTATTTTGTATTGTACTGTGTGTTTATTTTATGCATTGTTTTAGGAACATTGTGCTATATGTAAGTTGCCCCGAGTCCCTTCAGGGAGATGGAGGCAGGGTACAAAAATAAAGTAGTAGTAGTAGTTGTTGTTATTATTATTATTATTGCCACAATAACATAGTCTGACACAGCAAACAATATAGATATGCTGGATTTCGTATCACAAAATCACAAGTCGAACACTTCCCAAGTGTGTAGGACTGTGTGATGTATTTTCAGATGATGTGTGCAGATCCCAATAGGGTGGCCTTTTGCAGTTGGCAGATCGTAATTTTGTCAATGCCTATTGTTTCCAAATGCTGGCTGAGATCTTTTGGCATGGCACCCAGTGTGCCCATCACCACCAGGACCACCTGCACCATTATTATTATTATTATTATTATTATTATTATTATTATTAAGCTTGAGGTCCTGATAGCGGCTGAGTTTTTCCTGTTGTTTTTCGTCAATGCGACTGTGTGGATACATAAGCACATTTACATTGAAGAAGATGAGAATAATGATTTAATCAGAGTTGGACAATCTTATCTTAAATTATAGTTTTATGTAAATATTCAAAAACATTTAACCTACCGATGCCTGAATTAATGTAATTTTATTGGTATCTATTTTTATTTTGAAATTTACAAGTAGCGGCTGCGTTGCCCACATGATTTGAATGGAAACTGCATTTGTCCCGAATGACAATATGCGTGACTCCCTCCATACCACAATCAATTTTTTTTCTGACCAAGATTTGAAATGATGTTATGAGTCTTAAGTATAGAACTAATTAAATCTTTGAGTTGAACCGGGAAACATCCACGGTTGTTGCTTTCTAAACAATACTCCGCCGCAGAACTGACCTTTCCATCAACAAGTGCACCATTTAATTTAAACAAGAAACAAAAAAACTCCCCGTGCTGCGTATTTACACAGTAACTTTGATAAAGGTCAAACAGAAACAATTGTAGACGTGGCATTTCGCCTTTCATATTTTGGAAAGCATTAATTGAATTTCCCTACACAACACACACACACACAGGGGAGCATATACTCCCTTTGTTTAGCACAGTCTCCGTGGGTACATTCAGAGGAGAGATCTGCACCATGTAACTACTAGGCTGCTGTTGTGCAGCAAAGACAAAATTGTTAGGCAAGGTCCTTGTACGAGGGTTGAATGAAAAGTAATGCCTCCACCTTCGTAACTCCTCAACAGATGGCAGTCCTGGTCTGCGGCAGGTCCTGGCTTATTCTGTAGACTCTCCTCTACAGTTTCATTTGGCGGGAAGCCTTGGCATTGAATGGTTGTGTTGTTAAAGTGCGAAGTATGGAACCCTGCGCAGATGGTAAAGCCTTAGCATTGAACGGTTGTGTTGTTAAAGTGCAAAGTATAGAACCCGGCGCAGATGGTAAAGCCTTAGCATTGGACAGTTGTGTTGTTAAAGTGCGAAGTATGGAACCCTGCGCAGATGGTAAAGCCTTAGCATTGAACGGTTGTGTTGTTAAAGTGCAAAGTATAGAACCCGGCGCAGATGGTAAAGCCTTAGCATTGGACAGTTGTGTTGTTAAAGTGCGAAGTATGGAACCCTGCGTGGACGGGGAAGCCTTAGCATTGAACGGTTGTGTTGTTAAAGTGCGAAGTATGGAACCCTGCGCAGATGGGGAAGCCTGAGCATTGAACGGTTGTGTTGTTAAAGGGCGAAGTATGGAACCCTGCGCAGACGGGGAAGCCTTAGCATTGAACGGTTGTGTTGTTAAAGGGCGAAGTATGGAACCCTGCGCAGACGGGGAAGCCTTAGCATTGAACGGTTGTGTTGTTAAAGTGCGAAGTATGGAACCCTGCGCAGACGGGGAAGCCTGAGCATTGAACGGTTGTGTTGTTAAAGTGTGAAGTATGGAACCCTGCACAGATGGGGAAGCCTGAGCATTGAACGGTTGTGTTGTTAAAGTGTGAAGTATGGAACCCTGCGCAGATGAAGGAAACCTTAGCATTGAACGGTTGTGTTGTTAAAGTGCAAAGTATAGAACCCGGCGCAGATGGTAAAGCCTTAGCATTGGACAGTTGTGTTGTTAAAGTGTGAAGTATGGAACCCTGTGCAGACGGTTGGTCAATGCGACTTAAGCAACATGCAGTCATTGAATTATTGACAGCAAAAGGTGTTACCCCAGAAGAGATTCATCCGAGAATGCAAGCTGTTTATGGTGATTGTGTTGATGTGAGTCCTGTGCGTCTTTGGACAAATAAGTTTAAAGATGTTGAGGTGGGAACATCTGACTTGTGTGACAAACAAAGAGTTGGATGTCCTGTGACACCAACCACCGAGTTTCACAAGAAAAAGGTTGACAGATTGATTCAGGACAATTGTCGTACCACTCAGAAAGAAATTTCAAGCATAATCGGCATTTCACAAGAACGTGTGGGTCACATGATTGCTTTACTTGTCTATCGGAAGATCTGTGCACGATGGGGAGTGCGAGACGCCGGTTGCCGAAACAGAGTGTCAACTTCTTCCGTGATGGCTTCAGAAAACTTGTTCATGGTTGGCAGAAATGTGTCCAATTGTCTGATGATTATATGGAAAAGTGAATATTGGTAGTTAAAGAGCACTTTCTAAGGATTATTTCTGTGTTTGATTTATTAAAATATTCCCATCCAAACCCAAGAAACGAAGGTGGAGGCATTACTTTTCATTCAACCCTCTTACTATAGAATTGAGCGAATGGGGAAAAATATGGAATTCTAAACTAAAATATACTTACTCATATGAATTACAGGAGAATTGGTATAAAATGCAATATCAATGGTGCATCAGCCTGGAAAAATGGGAAAAATGCTATAAAAACCAAGACACAATGTGCTGGAAATGTACAACTGAAAAAGGCACCTTCCACTACATGTAGTGGAATTGTCCCAAAGCAAGGAAATACTGGGGAAAAAATCCACAATGCTATCCAGAAAATCTTACAAGAGCAAATGCATTTTAAATCTGACTCCCTTTTGACAGGAATTATAGATATGAAATTGGAGAAAAACAAAGATATCCTCCTTAGCTATTTGACAATGGCCACGAGAATTATATTTGCAAGGTTTTGGAGATCAGAAGAATGGAAGGCAACCAACTTTTTATTTTTATTTTTTACTATATATATATATATATATATATATACACACAGTAGAGTCTCACTTATCCAACACTCGCTTATCCAACGTTCTGGATTATCCAACGCATTTTTGTAGTCAATGTTTTCAATACATCGTAATATTTTGGTGCTAAATTTGTAAATACAGTAATTACTACATGACATTACTGTGTATTGAACTACTTTTTCTGTCAAATTTGTTGTATAACATGATGTTTTGGTGCTTAATTTGTAAAATCATAACCTAATTTGATGTTTAATAGGCTTTTCCTTAATCCCTCCTTATTATCCAACATATTCGCTTATCCAACGTTCTGCCGGCCCGTTTATGTTGGATAAGTGAGACTCTATTATGTATATATATATATATATATATATACACACACACACACACACACACACACATGTTGTATGTATGTCTATGTGTTAAATGTTTTGATATGGCCAATGGGCTAATCAATAAAACATGATTGTGAGATATATATATATATATATATATATATATATATATATATATATATAAAGTTATATATATATATATATATATATATATATATATATATATATATATAACTTTTCTTTTCTTTTTTATGTTTCATTAGTAGTTCTCTAAGTTCTCTAACTATTTCTATTTACTTTTCACTTCTATTTTTTCGCTTCTCTATCCTATAAATAAATTGTTCTCACACTTTCACTGTATATCTTTCTTTGAAACTTCAATAAAAACTATTTAAAAAGAAGAAGAACTCCCGGCAAGTAAACCCTTTTCACTTTGGAAATCAATAAAAAATAATAAAAAGAGAGAAAGCACTTGCAAGTCATTGCAGACTTGCCTTTTGCTGTTTGTTCTTAAAAGTTTTAACCAGTGTTTGCAGATTTGTCCTTAATGAGTTTGATTCCTTTAAGAGAAAATCCTCGCGAAAAGAACGGCACGAAGCTGGTCTTGGAAGACGAGGCCGGATTTATGGCTAGAGTAGCATCACCGGAGTTAATGAAGTTACTCCAGGGATGAATTAAAGTCAGCTGTGTTTATTCTCTAAGCTCCCTTTCCGTTGTAAATCATGCTAAGATTAACATTAATCTGACTGAAATATTCGAGCATCCAATTCCCTGGCTAATTCTATTAAGCACATGCGGATGCTCTCCCGTTCTCTCCCGTTCCCCTCAGTCTACTTTGAAATGTTATCACATGGTGACAAAAACTTAAGCTTTTTATTGGATTTTTGTAAATCCTTTCTTTGCTGTCTGCTTTCCGAATGGGGCCTGTTTGCTGAATTATTGTGTCTTCGGCACGGCAAAGTAGTTTCGAGAACAAATAAGGACAATCATTTGAGGGCTCGCCGGTTGTATTTCCGACCCAGGAATGGCATTTCTCTAAAACGATCTTGCTAATAACTCACCATCCTTGCCTGAAAGCACCTCAAAAACATCAATTCACGGCTTAGAAACATGTTACAGTTGAAATATACTGTACTATGGAAATAGACTTTGACATCAATTTTATTGTAACGTTAGGCATAATCTCAGAATAGCTATCCCTGAGAACATTCAATGAGGATGCTCCGTTCAATGAATTGGACTGGAGTCACATTCCACTGGCCAAGAGGACATCCAGATAATAATAATAATAATAATAATAATAATAATAATAATAATAATAATAATAATGATATCAGCCGCTATCAGGACCTCAAGATTGAACTTCAACGACTCTGTCAGAAACCAGTGCAGGTGGTCCTGGTGGTGATGGGCACACTGGGTGCAGTGCCAAAAGATCTCAGCCGGCATTTGGAAACAATAGACATTGACAACATTACGATCTGCCAACTGCAAAAGGCCACCCTGCTGGGATCTGCACGCATCATCCGAAAATACATCACACAGTCCTAGACACTTGGGAAGTGTTCGACTTGTGGTTTTGTGAAACGAAATCCAGCATATCTATCTTGTTTGCTGTGTCATACAACCTCGTTGTGTCAATAATAATAATAATAATAACTTTATTTTTATACCCCGCCCCATCTCCCCGAAGAGACTCGGGGCGGCTTACATGGGGCCTAGCCCGATAAAACAATCAAATATCAATGATACAACAATAAAACAATTATACCAATAAAACCTCAATTATCAGTAAAACAATCGATAAAATCGACATGAAGCATACAATATTAAAACAGGAGACTAATTCATAAAACCCAGTACAGAATGTGCCGGAATGGGGAAGGTATTTCACGGTTGAAATGGACAATAAAGTGCAAAATAACATTGGAGTAAGAGTTTCAGCCCCAAACAACTGGAGAACAACAGCTAAAGGACCTCATCTCTAACCCTAAAGTATATGTGTCATACCTCAACCACCTTTGGCTTCTGAACCTGATCCAGAAATGAACTTTGACCAGGATGAAGCTCATTCTGACCTTTTGCCCAGTCCTTCCAGATCCTTTCAGTTACAGCTGCCGACTGTTGATACTTCAGATGCTTCCTTAATTGGGAGAGATACTGGAGATGTTACTCCCGTGGCTGAACCAGATGCCCAGAGTTCCCCAGAGAACGTGCCCTTCAACCAAAGGGAGTTTCTGCATCGCCAGAGATCAGAAAAACAAGGGCTTAGAAGGAGTAACCGCTTGGCATTTCAAAGGGATTGTGGATAAGAAGATTCCCTTGGGAACCTTTGGGGAGTTTGGTCTCCCTTTGTTGGGATCTGATCTTCGTTTCATAAAAGTGTCTTGCACTGCAAACACTTTGCGGTGTCAACGTAGCATTTCCTTGAGAACACTTCACCGACTCCAGTTCCCTTATCTCACCAAGCCAAGCCTCCTGTTCCTGGCGGCCAAGCCGAGCCACGACTCCCGATTTAACCGGAGTAAATTCACTGCCTTGCCTTGTTCCTGAATCAAGATTGGTTTTAACTCTGTCTCGTTCCTGCCTTGATGACAAAGACTACCTAGTGACTCTGGACCTTGTTCTTTGGACCTTGCTCTTTGGACCTTGTTATTCACTCTTGCTTCCTTGTTGTTTTTCCCCGCTCAAGAACTTTCAAACAGTTCTGAGCATGTTTCGGTTTCTGGACTTTGGACAATAATACTGGACATTTATCTTCAACTCTTTGGACTAATTCATACCTTTTTATAAAGGACTATTCCTCTCTCATCCCTTCCACTTATTCATTCCTGAATTTATTATTGTTTTAATAAAGATATTATATGAATATTGGTCTCTGTGTGGTTTCCAATGCTCACACTGCCTTGGGGTGCAACAGTATGTGTGTGTATGTATGTATGTGTATGTACATACATACATACTAGCTGTGCCCGGCCACGCATTGCTGTGGCATATGGGAATCATTTGTTGGTCAGGTGGAATAGCAATGAATAGCCTTGCAGCCTCAAAGTCTGGCCGTTTTCTTCTTATAGGAATCCTTGTTTAGTGAATTAAAATGTAATGGAATAACCTTGCTGCTTGGAAGCCTGGATACTTGCGTTCAAGGGGAATGGTTTTTTGGGCTGCTAGAATTGCAATGAATAGCCTTCCTGCTTCAAAGCCTGGCTGCTTGCTACCCAGGGGACTCTTTAGTTGGCCAGCTTCAATAGCATAGAGTAGTATCACTGCTTCAAAGCCTGGCCAACTTCTACCAAGGTTAATCCTTTGTTGGTCTGGTTAAATTGCACTGAATAGCCTTGCAGCTGCAATGCCTGGCTGTGTTATACTTAGGCCAATCTGGGTTTTTTTGGGAGGGGGGAGGGTGAGTGAAGAACATACCTTGCATGTTTTGGTGTATTGTGGCCAAATTTGGTGTGATTTCGTTCAGTGGTTTTGTTGTTTACTCAGTCCTACAAACGTAGATTACATTTATATTTAGAGAGAGAGAGATTAGTGTTGTGCTTTTGTATGGAATTGCTGTTCATTTTGTGCAGCTTCATTCGTGTCGTCTCATTTTCATATTTATCTCCCGCTAACGACAATGGGAGTCTTATACGACACGAATTTTCATCTTGCTAACGAAAAACACGAAAATTTTCATGCCATTGGTGTCAATGGGAGGGCTTCAGGGGCTTTCCCCGCACCCCCTCGCTCAGATTTAGTACAGTAGAGTCTCACTTATCCAAGTTAAACGGGCCGGCAGAAGCTTGGATAAGTGAATATCTTGGATAATAAGGAGGAATTAAGGAAAAGCCTATTAAACATCAAATTAGGTTATGATTTTACAAATTAAGCACCAAAACATCATGTTATACAACAAATTTGACAGCAAAAGCAGTTCAATACACAGTAATGCTATGTAGTAATTACTGTATTTACGAATTTAGCACCAAAATACCATGATATATTGAAAATATTGACAAAAAAATGGCTTGGATAATCCAGATGCTTGGATAAGCGAGGCTTGGATAAGTGAGACTCTACTGTATTTTCTTTCAAAAATGTATAATAAAAATAAAACACCAAAGGAAACGGAGGGAGGATCAAAGCAGAGGCAGCAGACAGACAATTCGGACAAACAGATAAGGGAAAGGGAAAACTTTCATTATTGTGTCGTCTATCGTTTTGTACGAAAATGTCGTCTGTCGTTTCGTGTAGACGAAGCAAACAAAGGAAAAATTTATGTGCACATCTCTAATATATATTAGTATTTTTCAATGGTTTCCCATTCTTCCCAACTCAAGCTGAAGATACTACTGGGGGCTTAACTGTCACTGCAACCTTAGACAAGTTGTAAATGTGGTCAACGTTGTCATTTACACAGAGAACGGCTGTTTATTATTGTGGAATTTCTTGCAGGCAACAGGATGGTGAGGAAATTGTGCAATAAACAAATAACACCGTTCTTACATGGCAGAAGCTTGTCATCCTAAGCCTTACGGATGCTCAACGTACTCCCAGGCTTCTGCTCATTTCACGTCCCAAATCCTGGCAGCTGAGTGGGTTCAAATAAACATGTGTAAAACCAAATCCAAGGCAGGAAGGAGCTAGGCATTTTCCAGTGGTTTAATCTACCTTTGCCGATCTATTGTGTTGCTTTTCGATAACTAATGTCGATAGAAGAATTCAAGCAGTGTTTTCTCCAGGCAGGAGACAAAGGGAAGGTTTTTCATGGCATTTGTCACGTCACCTTGAAGTCATGCAGTATTTATGCCTCACCTGTTCCTTCTCGAGCCGCCCCAGGCTCTCGTCTCACTTTTGATTAAGGTGTCCTGTGACATCACGGCAACATTCTGACAACGGCTTCCTCGGGCAATCCAAGCAAAACAAAAAGATGCAGACGTTGCAGCATAAGTGGGCACGTCGAACAGAAAGGACAGAGCTTGGAGTGGAGCCTCCTGGCTCCAAGTGGGAGAGGCAATGAATCCGCTCCAGATTGAAGTCTGGACATCAAAATGATGAATCTGACATAGGAGAGAAATCTTAATTCCAGGTCTAAGAGAGTGACCAGAAAAAAAACTCTAAAAATAAATCCAAGGTAATAGTTACATATAATCATGAGGATTGTTTCAAAGCAAGGTCTGGAAATAGTCTTGTCGTGATCAATACTGAAAAGCCATGGATCAAGTCCAGGAAGGGAAAGTTGGAGATGAAGTGCCTCAAGAAAGCCTGATCAGATGCCTGCAGTAGAAAGTACGAAGGTTGAATGAAAAGTAATGCCTCCACCTTCGTGACTTGGGTTTGGATGGGAATATTTTAATAAATCAAACGCAGAAATAATCCTTAGAACGTGCTCTTTAACTACCACTATTCACTTTTCCACATCATCACCAGACAATTGGATACATTTCTCCCAACAATGAACAAGTTTTCTGAAGCCGTCACGGAAGAAGTCGACACTCTGTTTCTGCATCCAGCGTCTCACAGTCCCCATCGTGCACAGATCTTCCGATCGCCAAGCAAAGCAATAATGTGACCAACACATTCTTGTGAAATGCCGATGATGCTTGAAATTTCTCTCTGAGTGATACGACGATCATCCTGAATCAATCTGTCAACCTTTTGCTTGTGAAACTCGGTGGTTGCTGTCACAGGACATCCAACTCTTTGTTTGTCACACAAGTCTGATGTTCCCACCTCAACGTCTTTAAACTTACTCACCCAACAACGCACAGGACTCACATCAACACAATCACCACAAACAGCTTGCATTCTCTGATGCATCTCCTTTGGGGTGACACCTTCTGCTGTCAAGAATTCAGTGACTGCACGTTGCTTAAGTCGCATTGACCAACTGTCTGTGCAGGGTTCCATACTTCACACTTTAACAACACAACCGTTCAATGCTAAGGCTTCCCGCCAAATGGAACTGTAGAGGAGAGTCTACTGAACAAGCCAGGACCTACCGCAGACCAGGACTGCCATCCGTTGAGGAGTTACGAAGGTGGAGGCATTACTTTTCATTCAACCCTCATATTCCAGGAATGGACTTTCTCCTTCCAACAAAGACTTAGCCTGTTGATCCCCTGTTAAGGATTTCAGGATTCGGACAAGCTTCTAAAGCTGGGGTTTCTTGTGGAGCCTCAAGAAATGTTTATAATGTGTGTGTGTTTGTGTGTGTGTGTGTGTTTGTATCAGACATTGCTAAGCTTTTCAACCAACATAAACTCAACAGTATTTCAGTGGAAGACCTAGAGGCCATCCAGTTTAACCCCTTTCTGCCATGCCAGAAAGGCACAATCAAAGTTCCCCCAACAGATGGCCACCCAGCCTTTGTAACAACAACAACAACAACAACAACAACAACAACAACAACAACAACAACAGAAACTCCAGGGACCATCCAATCCAACCCTTTTGTGCCATGCCAGAAAGGCACAATCAAAGTTCCCCCAACAGATGGCCACCCAGCCTTTGTAACAACAACAACAACAACAACAACAACAACAACAACAACAACAACAACAGAAACTCCAGGGACCATCCAATCCAACCCTTTTGTGCCATGCCAGAAAGGCACAATCAAAGTTCCCCCAACAGATGGCCACCCAGCCTTTGTAACAACAACAACAACAACAACAACAACAACAACAACAACAACAACAACAGAAACTCCAGGGACCATCCAATCCAACCCTTTTGTGCCATGCCAGAAAGGCACAATCAAAGTTCCCCCAACAGATGGCCACCCAGCCTTTGTAACAACAACAACAACAACAACAACAACAGAAACTCCAGGGACCATCCAATCCAACCCTTTTGTGCCATACCAGAAAGGCACAATCAAAGTTCCCCCAACAGATGGCCACCCAGCCTTTGTAACAACAACAACAACAACAGAAACTCCAGGGACCATCCAATCCAACCCTTTTGTGCCATGCCAGAAAGGCACAATCAAAGTTCCCTCAACAGATGGCCACCCAGCCTTTGTAACAACAACAACAACAACAACAACAACAACAATAACAGAAACTCCAGGGACCATCCAATCCAACCCTTTTGTGCCATGCCAGAAAGGCACAATCAAAGTTCCCCCAACAGATGGACACCCAGCCTTTGTAACAACAACAACAGCAACAACAACAACAACAACAGAAACAACAAAAGAAACTCCAGGGGCCATCCAATCAAATCCCCTTCTGTCATGAAAAAAGGCACAATTAAAGCACTCCCAACAGATAGTCAGCCAGCCATTGTGATGATGATGATGATGATGATGATGATGATGCCCAAAGATGCTCCAGAATGTTCGCCAATTTAGCCTAAAAACCTGAGATACTCATTCAAGTCTCCATGCATTATGAAGCCAGCCAATGTTGGATTCTAGGTTAGTTGGATTAGTTAGTTAGTTGGTTAGTTGGATTCTATATGAGTCCAGGTTTTTCATAATCTAGAAACGAGTCCTTGTCTGGATTCTTTACTTCCAGAACATGGGGCCATTTTCCTCACTCTCTTCGCTCCAAAGTGCATTGGAAATATGAACTCACTTCGGAGGTTCCCAGAATCGTTCTCTAAACGAATATTTTAGGACCTTCTAGCCGTGCTCCTAAATTCACCGTGCCAAAGGGTCCCAGCTGGCAGTGCTATTACATTAATCTCTTCTTGGCCTCGGCTGCACAATTATTATGCACAAAACCGGGATCGCGTTGGTGGAGTCCTTGACCAATTTTAATAGGCCCCCGCACTTTGCTAAAGCATCGCAGTGGATCAATTGGAGTTAATTATTATACACGATTAAACAGCAAATAACTACAGCACTTCGGAGCAAGGCAGGGAAGAGCTGCTTCCCAGCACAACACGCAAAAAAGAAGAAAATGTTCAAAGTTGAAGCTAGTACATAAAATGCACATAGAGCATTTCGGTTGGACGGTGTGGTTTGGTTCTGATGCAGACGAAGATCAAGTGTCGGACAGAGCCAACAAGAACCGATCTCTTGATTGCTTGACTCAGAAATAAGAGAGATGCCGGAGCCAAACTCGGAGCCAAGGAGTTTGAGCTGAGCTTTTGGCATCAGGATGCCTCTGCAGATATCTTTTTTTCTTTCCTGCTTTGGTCAAAGTTAGAGGAAGGAAAGTCACCAAATTCTTTCGGTTCTCGATTGGAAGATCTGCCGATGTGCCTTCTCTCGTAGCCAAAACAGGAAAGCAAATAATCATACAGTTAGTAAGGTAAAGGTTAATAATAATAATAATAATAATAATAATAATAATAATAATAATAATAATAATTTTATTCTTATACCCCGCCCCATCTCCCCGAAGGGACTCGGGGCAGCTTACATGGGGCTAAACCCAGTCAACAACAATAAAATAACACATAAAACAGATTAAAAACAATGAAAACCAGTCATAAAAATTCACATATAAGAACAAAGGTTTAGTTATGTCCAACTCTGTGGGTTGGTGCTCATCTCCATTTCTAAGACGAAGAGCCGGCGTTGTTTGTAGACACCTCCAAGGTCATGACTGTCATGGGGATGATGGGTTGCAGAGTGGATTCCAAAATTCATCATCCCGGTCTCACCTCCTTCTCCAGACTGTATTCCCATGTGGAGAATCAGCGCTGGTCAAGAAAACACTCCAGCAGGCGAAGTCCAACTGTTGATTAACCTTATTTACATAACTATTTACAGTTTGCATTTCTCGGCTTCAGAGCATAGCATTCATAGTCCATCTTCAGCGAATGCTCAAGCCGAAAAACTACAGATAAGATAAAACAACACATTCCTCTGTCCAGAGGAAGTTCCAACCCCCAAAGGCCGGAAGTCATGCCTGATAGGTCATAGCAATCACAACAGGCTGTCAGTCAAAACTAGCCTGCTGTTAACTATTTCATTACTGAAAAATACAAACTCTTGCTCATCAGCAGTAAACACTTGATTTACATTTCATACAAATACAACCATACTCCAACAATGACTGCATGGAGCACCATTACCTTCCCACCGCAGCGGTACCTATTGATCTACTCACATTTGCATGTTTTCAAACTGCTAGGTTGGCAGAAGCTGGGGCTAACAGCGGGAGCTCACCCTGCTCTCCGGATTCAAACCTTTGACCTTTTGGTCAGTAAGTTCAGCAGCTGAGCGGTTTAACCCACTGCGCCACCAGGGGATTCAATCAAACAGTTACAAGATACCATAAGAGCCATAATTAATACTAATTAATACAATATAATAATATTAATTATATATTACATGTAATATTACTAATACAGTAGAGTCTCGCTTATCCAACATTCACTTATCCAATGTTCTGGATTATCCAACACATTTTTGTAGTCAATGTTTTCATTGACTACACCAAAATATCACGATGTATTGAAAACATTGACTAAAAAAATGGCTTGGATAATCCAGAGGCTTGGATAAGCGAGGCTTGGATAAGTGAGTCTCTACTGTAATACAATATAATAATATTAATTATATATTATATATTACATGTAATATTACTAATAATATTACAATATATTGATATAGTACAATATAGTAATTGCATGCCAGTATTGTGCTATGCTAATAATATAATATTGTATGTAGATTTAATTTCGGTAAGCTGCCTTGAGTCCCCTTGCATGAGAAAGGCGGGGTAGAAATGTTGTAAATAAATAAAATAAATAAATAAGAGAATAGCCACTACCACTTTTTTGCAAATAATGGCCAGGACCACAACATTTCAATTGCAAGATACCCCGATACAGAGCAGGACAAACATTATTTGACTGCAAAGCTCATCATCCTATGCTTCCATTGAAAAAGCATAAAGCAAAAGATTTACTAATTAAAATGAAAATGACCCTGTGTTTTCCTACTGACTTACCTATTAAGTAGGATGGAAGGAAATGTTGTCATCTTTTAGGGAAAAAAATATATTAAGTTTGCAAATTAGTATCCATAATATGCCAATTAAATGGGAGACAGGTTAAATTAATGCCACAGTTAATAAGATAATATATTTGATTACCGCAGCTCTAATTAAAACCCTAATTGACTTTTCAACATGTATCCTATTGTTGGCATTTTAAACAATTAAACACATACATTTCTGGTTAATTTCAGTCGAGGCTTTTCATGCTTGGACTCTCTCAGACCCAGAATCTCTAAAAAAAAAAAACATCCAATTCTGTAAATGATGAACTATTAGGTTCATGTTTTTAGGGTGTTTTTAGTAATGTTTTCGTTTTCAGTACAATCGTTAATAACAAAGCCAGATAATAATAATAATAATATGCAGAACTTGGAACTGTTGGGTGTTAGACTATTACTAGCCTGGCCATATTGGTTTGGATATTCTGGGTACTTTGATAATGTTACTTATGTGCCTTAAAATACCTTCCTGCTTTTAAGCAGTACCTATTTATCTACTCACATTTTGCTTTCCTCTAGGCAGGCGGAAGCTGGGCTAAAGGCCAGGAGCTCACCCTGACCCGGGCTTCAAACTATCAAATGTTTGATTGACAAGATTTACTATTTACTATTCCCAAGCTCTGATTGTGGACTTATGCATGGCTCCGAGTTCAAAACAGACCAAATGCTCCCATCCTCAACAAAGTTATACACATTTCCAATGGCCTATCTTCATAAAACGCAATGGGATTGTAGTGCTTAGTAAACAATCCTGGAGTTGTCTAAGAATGTCTAAAGTTAAAGAGACAATGATCTCTTACAACCCGAAATTGTTGTGTAAATTTTATTTGACGTTATTTGCAATTTTTTATTAATTTTATTGTAAGTTGTATTTTTATTTATTATATTTTATTATTTTCTTGTATTATTTTTAGTTATTTTCTGTTATTATAGTATTTTAGTGTTTTTTACTATTTTTTATTGGGTTGCTAGGAGACCAAGTTGGAGGAGCTTAGCCTTCTAACTGGCAGCAATTGGATAAAAGCAATTATTCCTCTCTCTCTAATTAGGACTTTATTTTTCTTTTCTTTTTGTTGTATCAACCTAGAGGCGTGGATGATGGGTTGTGTTGTCAAATTTCGAGGTTGGGGGGCCTGTAGTTTTGTTGTTTTGTGGGTCGCCGTGATGCCATCACTCTTTTATATATATATATAGATAGATTTGCTACATTTATATCCACCCTTCTCACCCCAAAGGGGACTCAGAGCGGCTTACAAATTAAATTTACATACAATATTATATTATTAGCATAGCACAATACTGGCATGACATTACTATATTGTACTATATCAAAGTTGTACTATATTATTATTATATTACAATAAATATATTATATTAATATATTATAATGTATTATTATAATATAATTGTATTTTATTGTACTATATAAAGTTGGGATCAGAAGATAGGTAACCAATGGACCGCACATAGGTAAAGGTAAAGGTTTTCCCCTGACATTAAATCCAGTCGTGTCCGATTCTGGGGGTTGGTGCTCATCTCCATTTCTAAGCCAAAGAGCCAGCGTTGTCCATAGACACCTTCAAGGTCATGTGGCCACTAGCAAAACAGCATGGAGCTCTGTTACCTTCCCGCCAGAGAGGTACCTATTGATCTACTCACATTTGCATGTTTTCGAACTGCTAGGTTGGCAGAAGCTGGAGCTAACAACGGGAGCTCACTTCTCTCATCAGATTCGAACCTGCGACCTTTCGGTCTGCAAATTCAACAGCTCAGCGCTTTAACAAATTGTGTCACCGGGGGCTCTGGACCTCACATATTGCCAGCTAAATTGTTGTTGGTTGTTGTATGTTTTCCGGGCTGTATGACCATGTTCCAGAAGCATTCTTTTCTGACGTTTCACCCACATCTATGGCAGGCATCCTCAGAGGTTGTGAGGTATGGAGAAACTAAGCAAGGAAGGTTTATATATATCAGTGGAAAGTGCAGGGTGAGAGAAGAACTCTTGTTAGTTGGAGGCCAGTGTGAATGTTGTAGTTGATCTAGGTTGTTGTATGTTTTCTGGACTGTATGGCAATGTTCCAGAAGCATTCTCTCCTGACGTTTCACCCACATCTATGGCAGGCATCCTCAGAGGTTGTGAGGCATGAAGAAACTAAGCAAGGAAGGTTTATATATATCTGTGGAAAGTCTAGGGTGAGAGAAGAACTCTTGTCAGTTGGAGGCCAGTGTGAATGTTGTAGTTAATCTAGGTTGTTGTATGTTTTCTGGGCTGTCTGGCCATGTTCTAGAAGTATTATTTCCTGACGTTTCACCCACATCTGTGGCAGGCGTCCTCAGAGGTTGTGAGGCATGGAGAAACTAAGCAAGGAAGGTTCATATATAACTGTGGAAAGTCCAGGGTGAGAGAAGAACTCTTGTCAGTTGGAGGCCAGTGTGAATGTTGTGGTTAATCCCCTTAATTAGCATTGAATAGCTTCATCTCCTGGCTTCTTCCCGCCTGGGGGCATCCTATGTTCAGAGTTGCTAGCTGCCCCTGGTTGATTCCTGTTGAAGTTGTCCACATGGTTGTGAATTTCAATGGCTTCTCTGTGTCGTCTGACATGATAGTTGTTGGAGTGGTCGAGCATTTCTGTGTTCTCAAATAATATCCTGTGTCCAGGTTGGTTCATCAAGTGCTCTGCTATGGCTGATTTCTCTGGTTGAGTGAATCTGCAGTGCCTTTCACGTTCTTGAACTCATGTTTGGGCAATGCTGCTGCATTTGGTGGTCCCTCTGTATTTATTTATTTATTTATTTACAGTATTTATATTCCGCCCTTCTTTCTCACCCCGAAGGGGACTCAGGGCGGATTACAATGAACACATATATGGCAAACATTCAATGCCAACAGACAAACAACATACATTAGACAGACTCAGAGGTATTTTTAACATTTTTCCAGCTTCACGATTCCGGCCACAGGGGGAGCTGTTGCTTCACCGTCCAGAAGTGGCTGTACTTCCTCATTCCTTTCCTCGTGTTTTGCTGGCAGTTTTATGGTGTTGTAAATTAGCCTCCCGCATAAAGCGTCCCTAAATTTCCCTAATTGACAGATGCAACTGTCTTTCGGGGCTGCATAGGTCAACAGCAAGCCGGGCTATTTAATGGTCGGGGGCTTAACCCGACCTGGGCTTCGAACTCATGACCTCTCGGTCAGTAGTGATTTATAGCAGCTGGTTACTAGCCAGCTGCGCCACAGCCTGGCCCTCTGTAGACTTGTCCACAGCTGCATGGGATATGGTAGACTCCTGATCCTGGCCATGAAAGCCTTTGACAACACATTAAATTGTTGTTGCCGTTGTTGTAGTTTCTACTAGCTGTGCCCAGCCACACGTTGCTGTGGCTTTTTCTGTTGGTGGTGTTGGTGAGAAATTGTTGAGGTAGTGGTGGTATTGAATGTTGTGATGTCTCATGGGCCATGTAGTCCCGTTCCTAGTACTATTGTGGCAGACGAAGAGGAAAACATGGGATTTACACCGTTTCAGCTAGAAACGGAGCCCTTGCACCTGGAGGATGTTTGCCCTCAAGAAGTCAGCCAAACAAACCTTGGGCAGAATTCTCCCCCGTTTTCTCGAAGAGACAATTATAATAAAGATAGAGGAAATAGGGAGGCGAATCGCCGAAGCGCCAGAATCGCAGCCAAACAATTAGCTGATTAAGTCTGCTTCCCTTGGGAAATTCGAAGGAGTCTTGCATCTGGACTAAGTTGAGTTTCACTTCTAGTTCTCCAGGGAAAGTGTTCTTCTGGCGGGAAACGAGACCCTATTTAGGTGTTTGCCGCAAAGGAAACTTTGCGGAGTCAATTCGTCAGCTGGAGGAGTGAGATCGTGTGTAGACTTCGTACTCCAGTTCCCTGTTTCCCGGATCAAGTTTCCAGCCTTGCCTTGTCCCGCGTTTGCCACGGATCTTGTTTTTGCTCTTGTTGCCTTGTTTCAAGTCTTGTTCTAGCCAAGTATCAAGTTTGCTCTCCAGCCTGATTGCCAAGTTTCTATGGACTTAAGGACCTTGTCTTCTCCCCACACTTTACTTGGCAAAGTGTGTGTTTTGGTTATTGGATTATAACTTTGGACTTTAATATCACATATTGGACATTATTTTCCTGGACTATATTTGACCTTTCCTGAAAGGTCTACTTCTGAACTATATTCTACACTTGTTTTTATTGACTTTATATATTTCCTTAATAAAGATATTAGATAGATTCTGGTCTCTGTGCATGGTTATTGGTGCTCCGCAGCCTGGGTCCTGACAAATGTCTGTTGTATGTAGTCTTTATGTTTAGTATGCACACTGAAGTGGATTATATGGCAGTGTGGAGTCAAGATAATCCAGTTCAAAGCAGATAATATAAGATTCTAAATGGGTTATATAGCTGTGTGGAAGGGCCTTCAGTCTACACTGCCATATAATCCAGTTAAAATCTGATAATCTGTGGAAGAGGCCTAAGTGAGGCCTAACTGTGCCTGTCCCCTGGGCTGAGTAGGTTGCTAGGAGACCAAGTGGGCGGAGCTTAGCCTTCTAACTGGCAGCAATTGGATAAAAACAATTATTCCTCTCCCTCTAAATAGGACTTTATTTTTCTTTTCTTTTTGTTGTATCAACCTAGAGCCGTGAATGATGGGTTGTGTTGTCAAATTTTGAGGTTGGGGGGCCCGTGGTTTTGTTGTTTTGTCCGCTGCCCTGATGCCATCACTCTTTTATATATATATAGATTTCATTAATAATGTTGGGCATCTTGATCACACTCTGGGTTTCATCTCCGAAGCGTTCAAGGATATGCCATTCCGCAGTCCGAAGCCAAGCGGATTGGCAAGTCCATTTGATTTCAGTGCCGGCAAATAAATAGCAGCACCCACTGTCCTTGTGGGCAGGAGGATATTTCAGGACGACAGGGTGGCTTTTGGTGAAGGAGGTAAATTGGGAAAGTTCACGGCTTCTACTCGTGGGCATCTGCTGCCTCCGGCTGTTGCTTGACCCTGGCAATGGCAAGGGCGGCCTGGCTGTCACGACACCGAGGACAGAGAAGACGGAGGAAAAGAAACCCTGTTTCCCTCAAAGCAGCCACTCCATTTCTCCCCTCTTTGCTGTGGATCCATATTTGGTCATGGATCTCCACTTGACTGTGTCTATGGATTAAAAGATTGCGATCTTTTTGCACCCACCGCCAGATTAATGCTCTCTATCTTTCGCCGATCCCGCCCTCTGCTTTCGCCTTAATTCCCTTTCATCTTGGTTATTATCACCCTCCCTATCTGCACAGAATGGTCTGCTTTGGAATTAATCAGGTTGCAGCTAATCAAACCACTGACATTAGCATAAAGTTCAGTTAATTGTCTTCCCTCAGCTTTATGAGGAAATAACCATACAGAGGCGATGTATTTCTGACGAGATGAAAGGCTCTGCGGGTCGTTCTTTAAAATATAAGAGAGAGAGGAAATGCAGTAAGGTACAATAGACGCCGGTTTCCTTGATTGTTATTGACAGCTCAGGGCTGGAAAAAGGAATAAGATAGTCATTGTCGTGCTGCACAATTAAGGAACTGGAATGGAGAATGGGCGCCTCTAAAAAATTAATACCGTCCATCTTGACCCTATATTTCTCACTTTTGGTGTGTCTTTCCCTCCAATGTTCATTGCTGCACACACACAGCTTCACATGTATTAACTCCATTCTTTATCAAGAACTAGCTTGGGAACCCGGCGGTGCCCGGGTTATCTGAAAAAGGCATTATTTGTATTTGAATGTTAGGTATTCTCAGTTTGGAGTGGGTGAACTACAATTCCCAGAATCGTAGGTCAATCCTCCCCAAACCCTACCAGTATTCAAAGTTGGCCATTGTGTCCCAAGTGTGGTCCAGATCTGTCCAAACTCAGCTGGGTTCAGTGGGTGTGGTTGAACTACAACTCCCATATGCAAGTCCCATTGTCCATGGGCTATCCCCCTCCAAACAGCGCCAGGGTGTAGAGTGGGTCATGTGGGCGCTATGTGCCAAGTTTGGTCTTGATTAAGCATTGGTGGGGGTTGTAATGGTCTCGAGGAGTGAAGATACTGCAAGTCCCATCATTCATGGTCCAAATTCTTCCAAACCACACCAGGATGTGTAGTGGGTCATGAGGGCTCTATGTGCCAACTTTAGTGTTTATCAGACATTGGTGAGGGTCCTAGTGGTCTCAGGAAGTGAGTCAAGATACTGCAAGTCCCATCATCCATGGTCCAAACTCCCCCAAACCACACCAAGATGTAGAGTTGGTGATGGAAGCTTTGTGTGCCAAGTTTGGTACTGATTTATTATTTGTAGAAATCGCTGTGCTCTGAGGAAGTAAGTGAAGGTATTGCAAGTTCCATCGTCCATGGCCCATCCTCCTCCAAACCACATCAAAGTATAGAGTGGCTCATGGGGGCTCTATGTGTCAAGTTTGGTCTTGATCAGTCATTTGTGGTAGTTGCAGTGGTCTCATGAAGTGAGTGAAGGTATTGCAAGTCCCATCATCCTTGATCTGTCCTTCCCCCAACTGCACCAAAACGTGAAGTGGGTCATGGGGGATATGCGTGCCAAGGTAGGTCCTGATCTGTCGTTGTTAGAGTAGCAGTGATCTGTGGGATATGACGTTTTTGAAAGTACTGCAAATCCCACAATCCTTGGTCCATCCTCTCCCAAAGTGCTGCAGCGTGTAAAGTGTGACATTTGGGATACGTGTACCAAGTTTGATTCAGTTGTGTCATTCCTGGCAGTTGCAGTGGTCCCAGGAAATGAGTGAAGGTACTGCAAATCCCATCATCCGTGGTCCATCTTCCCCCAAAAAGCACCAGGATGTAAAGGGGGTCACGGGAGTTCTGTGTGCCAAGTTTGGTCCAGTTCCGTGACTTGTGGGCGTCACAGTGGTTTGTGGGAGCCAAAGCGATTAGAAGTACTGCAAATCCCATCATCCGTGGTCCATCTTCCCCCAAACAGCACTAGGATGTAAAGGGGGTCATGGGGGTTCTGTGTGCCAAGTTTGGTCCAGTTCCATCACTGGTGGGCATCGCAGTGGCCTGTGGGATTCGTAGCGATTGAAAGTACTACAAATCCCATCACCCATAGTCCATCGTCTCGCAAACAGCACCAGGATGTAAAGTGTATCATGGAGGTTAAGCGTGTCAAGTTTGGGCGAAGTCCGTCGTTCCTGGTGGTCACAGTGGCCTGTGAAAGTGACGGCCAATCAGAAAGCTGCCACATACATACATACACACATACAAACATTCACTTTTATTAGACATTGCATGGAAATCGATGTACTCTTTCATCCTCTATTTTAGGCTACGTGGTTCTTTTGGGGAGGTGGTATGCAAGTGGCCATTCGGAGTAGAAAATGCCCCTACCACCGACATAAGAGAGGCATAGGATGAATCCTTGCTGGGAGGATTGTGGTGTTCTCATCACGTCCCCTTTTTTGCCTGTGAAATACTGGCGAGCACGGAAATGTGGGCCAGATTATCAAAGTCAGACTTTCCCTGCAGGCAGGCAGGCGCTGGCTTTTAGTTACAGTCAATGGCAACAGTCGTCATGTGGGGGAGGGAGACAACACGAGGAACGAGAGCAAGAGAAAGAGAGAGACCGAGTGTACCAAAAAAAAATTCCTTTGACTCTCTTCCCTTATGGATAATTACGTATAATGCTTTCAAATAGGTTTGCCCTGCAATCAAGCGCCGGGAAAGTTCCCTCTGGCTTTCGAGAGAAATCGTCTCTCCGCTTGCAGGAAGGCTTTGGTGAGGAGTCTGGTGAGACTGGAGGTCTCGGCCTGTGCAAAACACCTGAAGCGTTTTAAGAGAAAAGAAATTATGGAAACCAGCAGGCTTAAACTGGGAGTTTTGTCCACCTTTAAACTGCCGTTAAATTCTCACTCAGGTGAAATTTCCAAGGCAGGAATGAGACACTTGTCTAGGTTCTAGTCTCAATCAGGTCCTGAGCCTCGAAGTCAGAAATGATAGGAGATGGAATCAAAATGAACTGAATGAACATCCTCAAGCAAATGCCTCCATCAATGCTAAGGTCTCATGTTTCTTTATGGAGTGTTGTTCAAATCAAATTCAAATCCAAATCTTTCTATTTGTTCCCATATGGACCTTCACGTGGAAACAGTGGCTCTCAAAGTGTGGGGTCCACAAAGGTGGTCCACCGGCAAGGCCATTTAGGCAGTCGCCTGTGGCGCAATCATTCCGGGGGCGCAATTGAGGTCCCCGGGAGGATGGTGCCACCTGCCGCCTCCTTCTTCGGGCCTTCTTTGGGCCTTCTTCGGGTCACCCGGCCCACTGGAAGGCCCGACGCAGGCTCCGGAAGCCCATGTTGGGTCTTTCACTGGGCCGGGAGGGTCTTCTGGAGCCCGCGCTGGGCCTTTTGGAGCCCGCCTCGGGCACTCTGGAGCAAGGCAAGTGGGGTTTATTTGTCTGTGGAAATGCTGGACCACTCTTAACAACCACCATGTCAGACTACACAGAGAAGTCATTGAAACCCACAAGCATGTGGACAATTTCAATAGAAAGGAGGAAACCATGAAAATGAACAAAATCTGGCTACCAGTATTTTAAAAAACTCTAAAATCAAGACAGTAAATAAAGAACAACACTCTGAAAACAGAGGAATTCCAGACATGAATCAATCAGAGCCAACTAATACCTCTGAACAGAGGATTCCTCCAGGCAGGAAGAAGCCAGGCCTTGAAGCCTGGAAAAATGTCCAAGGTGGGAGAAAGCTCTTGTCTGTTGGGAGGCAGGTGTGGATGTTGTAATTAATCACCTTGATTAGCATTTAATGGCCCTGTGGCTTCAAGGCCCGGCTTCCTCTTGCCTGGGAGAATCTTTTTTTGGGATGTGTTAGCTGTCCCCGATTGCTTCCTGTCTGGATTTCCCTTGTTTTCAGAATGTTGTTCTTTATTTAGGCTGTTCCTTAATCCCTCTTTATAATCCAACATTTTCGCTTATCCAACGCTTTTATTTTTCAGTGATTGGTTTGGGGGGTGGGGCAAAATTTCTGTTCGCCTACACTTGAAAATTACCTTGGACCTGCACTGGGGGTCCATTAAGCATACTGAGGAGCTTCATGCTTCTTTTGTCCTCCTTCTCCTCCCCATGCTATATAGATATAGACATAGACATAGATATAGATATAGATATAGATATAGATATAGATATAGGCACATTTGGGTGGATGGGGTCCACAAGGAACTTTTGCTTCAAAAAATTTTAATGGCTCCATGACTGAAAAAGTTCGAAAACTCCTGATCTAATCCATTGCAAGTGGCATCCACAAATACATGATATCCTCATTCAAAAGAGCCTTGTACCTATTCTAGGGTTATTTTAAGCTGAGAAACAATCTGTTCTGCTCATTCATTTCAAGAAGGAAAAGGCAGATTTGCACCCATTGATATTTTGAAACAGTTTTGTGCATTGTTAGCGTTCTGACTAACACTACCAGACTTTTACTACATAGCTTACAGAGTTGTAAGTTCAAAACAAGGGGAATTGTCCAAGCTCTGGCTCAGCCTACAAACTTCATTCAGCATGGTTCAGGGAGCTATAATTCAAACCTTCTACAGAATATCAGATTGCCTGCCCCTAGTAAAAAGGATAGAGGAAACTCATAGGAAATGTATGAGTTTCCACTAAATAACATTTATATGGAGCCTTCAGTGGTGCAGTGGGTTAAACCGCTGAGCAGCTTAACTTGCTGACTGAAAGGTCAGCAGTTCGAATCCTGAGAGTGGGGTGAGCTCCCGTTGTTAGCCCCAGCTTCTGCCAACCTAGCAGTTTGAAAACATGCAAATGTGAGTAGATCAATAGATACTGCTCCGGTGGGAAGTTAACAGCGCTCCATGCAGTCATTCCAACCACATGATCTTGGAGGTGTCTATGGACAATACCAGCTCTTCGGCTTAGAAATAGAGATGAGCACCAGTCCCCAGAGTCAGACTCGAGTACACTTAGTGCCAAGGGGAAAACTTTTACATTTACCTAACATTTATATCCGATGGAAGTTAACAGAAAAAGATAACAGCGCTCTGCTTGCTCACCTTTCTTCCCCACTCCTTTCCCTCCTTTCTTACATTATTTCTCTTTTACTCTGTAATATACATATTGCATGTTTATTTTAATATTAAGCTAAGTAATGTTGTATGCTCAACGGCAGAACAAATATCTTGTCTATGTTCTAATAATAACACCTTTACTGAGGGAATATAATACTGAATAACTCAAAACTCAAGCTTCCTCATGGAGAAAGGTCGAGAGATCTGTTCCATGTCCATCTTCTAAATTTTATTAGCTTCATGCAGCTAAAAAAAAGAAAAAGAAGAGAAATCAATAGACATGTACTGGTAATGGGCATGAGATCAATGCAGTATCCTCAGCCCAGTGCAACTGTGCTTGACCATCTCCATTCCACACATCCAGTGGGTGTAAAGAAACATAATGTATCTCGGGAAAGCTGGAATTTTCCATCTCTTCTCTAGGGAGAGAAAAGGCTACCGTTTGCTTTCTTCAAGTTCTTCCCATCACAAAAGTCCAGGGGATTTGGTGATACGACGTTCTGCCTTATATTTGACTTATAAAATACTAGCTGTGCCCGGCCACGTGTTGCTGTGGCGAAGTCTGGTGGTATGGGGAATAAAGTATTGAGGATTTGGTGGTAGTTAAGGTAAAGGGTAAAGATTTTCCCCTGACATGAAGTCCATTATAAATGGGTAATACAGCTGTGTGGAAGGGCCTTGAGTCTACACTGCCATATAATCCAGTTCAAATCAGATAATATAAGATTATAAATGTAATATAATATAGCTGTGTGGAAGGGCCTTGAGTCTACACTGCCATATAAACCAGTTCAAATCAGATAATCTGTATTTTATAGGCAGTGTAGAAGAGGCCTAAGTGAGGCCTAACTCTGCCTGTCCCCTGGGCTGAGTGGGTTGCTAGGAGACCAGCTGGGCGGAGCTTAGCCTTCTAACTGGCAGCAATTGGATAAAAACAATTATTCCTCTCCCTCTAAATAGATTGGTATCTATTTTTATTTCTGAAATTTACCACCCTCGGCTTATACTGGAGTCAATGTTTTCCCAGTTTTTTGTGGTAAAATTAGGTGCCTCGGCTTATATTCGGGTCGGCTTATACTCGAGTATATATGGTAATTCTGACTAATGGTGGAAGTGGTCTTGGCCAGCTGGATATTCCTGGGAAGCTGGTCAATAAACCCAAACTACATCATGAACTTTATCTTGGGAGGCACACCATGTTCAACTATGGAGGTTTCCCATTGTGTCACTCGAGGTGTCATTCATCCAAAACTCCCAGCATCCCTTGCTTTTGATTATGCTAAATAGGGGAGATGCTGTCGCTCATCAACATATGAAGAAGTTTCCCTTGAGCCTTGAGTCTACACTGCCATATAATCCAGTTAAAATCAGATAATCTGTATTTTATAGGCGGTGTGGAAGAGGCCTAAGTGAGGCCTAACTCTGCCTGTCCCCTGGGCTGCGGGGTTGTGGCAGAGGGGTTGTGCTGCCAAGTTTAGTGTTTCTGGGATGTGTGGTTTTGTTGTTTTGTCCTAGCCGAAATTTCATGACCCTTTTATATATATAGACTAGCTGTGCCCGGCCACGCATTGCTGTGGCGAAGTATGGTGGTATGGGAGATAAAGTATTGGTGGTAGTTAAGGTAAAGGGTAAAGGTTTTCTCCTGACATTAAGTCCAGTTGTGTCCGACTGCAATCCATATAAGTGGATTATATGGCAGTGTGGAGTCAAGATAATCCAGTTCAAAGCAGATAATATAAGATTATAAATGGGTTATATAGCTGTGTGGAAGGGCCTTGAGTCTACACTGCCATATAATCCAGTTCAAATCAGATAATCTGTATTTTATAGGCAGTGTGGAAGAGGCCTAAGTGAGGCCTAACTCTGCCTGTCCCCTGGGCTGAGTGGGTTGCTAGGAGACCAAGTGGGTGGAGCTTAGCCTTCTAACTGGCAGCAATTGGATAAAAATAATTATTCCCCTCCCTCTAATTATGACTTTATTTTTCTTTTCTTTTTGTTGTATGAACGTAGAGGCATGGATGGGGGATTGTGCTGCCAAGTTTAGTATTTCTTGGATGTGTAGTTTTGTTGTTTTTTCCTAGGCCGAAATTTCATTGCCCTTTTATATATATAGATTGCAAAGGAATGCTAAGATGCATCTTCCAGGCAAGATGATGCCAAATGTCTTGGGCAGCGCTTACTAGTGAGCAAGCAGAGAGAATTCTACTCTTAAGACAATGCTGCTTATCACAAAGGACGGTGCAATAAGGTTTTGATAGCCTCGTGGTCTCCAGAGGTCTCCATTACTTGCTCACCATTGCTCTGTTGTTTCTATAATTATTTTGCAGAAGCTCAGCTGACCAGGCCACCCTTCCCTTTCTATCCCTCTGGTGTGTTTGTCCTTTATTTAAAAACCATCACCATTGTGTTCCTTGAGTCTTCCTTTAGTGAAGGAAGAGGGAGAGGACTCATATATTTCAACCTTGCAAAAAGGCCAAAATGAGACGTCCCAGACCCACCTCCATTGGCCTTCAAGGTCTCTGGTGAAGACCATGCCAAGGTGTGGATCTGCTCTGGGTTTGGGTCCAAAGGAACTCGGTTAAATTCCTTGAAGGAAGAACTGCTTTACAATGAGAGCTGCGTCAATTCAAGGTTCAGGACCATGGACAACACCTCCAGCATTGTAGATTCATAGGGAGACGCTGGTAGGAATATTGGAATATTATTATTACATTGATTTAGATCAGGGGTCCCCAAACTTTTTAAGCTGAGGGCCGGTCCACAATCGTTCAGTCTGTGGAGGGGCCGAATTATCATTTGAAAAAAAAAAATCGAACAAATTCCTATGCACACTGCACATGTCTTATTTGCAGTGCAAAACAACAACAATGAAAGAACAATACAATATTTAAAAATGAAAACAATTTTAACCAACATAAACCTATCAGGATTTCAATGGGAAGTGTGGGCCTGTCACTGACCAATGAGATAGTCAAGTTAATTAGGATTGTTGTTGTTGTTGTGTGCCTTCAAGTCATTTCAGACTCTCGGCAAGCCTAAGTCTAAAATTAATTAATTATTTACTACATTTATTTACTACATTTATATCACACGTTTCTCATCCCGAAGGGGACTCAGAGCAGCTGTATGTACATACAATATATTATATTATTAGCATAGCACAATATTAGCATTCTATATTACGATATTGAACTATACCACTATACTGTAATATTATATGTAACATATAACATATAATTAATATTATTATATGGTATTATTATTAGTATTATATTGTATAACATTATAATATTATTATCAATATATGTATATACAACATATTATTAAAACTGATATAAAATATTATATTATAAAACTGAGGGTGGGGGCCAGGTAAATGACCTTGGAGGGCCGCATCCGGCCCCCGGGCCTTAGTTTGGGGACCCCTGATTTAGATCAATGATGGGCAACCTTTTGCACTTGGTGTGTCAAAATTCACCAAAAAAAAAAAACCTAGCATAACTTGGGTGGTGTGTCACCTGGAGGAAAAAAACCATAATTTCACAATATATATAGTTTAAATAACAAAAATATATAATTGTAATATATAACTGTATTTAATAATTCTATTTACTACCATTATTTCCATGTACAACAATCTATGGTACCTCTTGCAGTTTCCATGCCTATTTCTCTCTATTGTTGTTTCAATGTAGTCATGAATAATGAATAATAATAATAATAATATAGTAATAATATATTAATATACTACAATAATAATAGAATAATAATAGAATTTTTATATATATATATAATACATACACAGTAGAGTCTCACCTATCCAAGCTAAATGGGCCGGCAGAAGCTTGGATGAGCGAATATCTTGCATAATAAGGAGGGATTAAGGAAAAGCCTATTAAACATCAAATTAGGTTATGATTTTACAAATTAAGCACCAAAACATCCTGTTATACAACAAATTTGACAGAAAAAGTAGTTCAATATGCAGTAATGTTATGTTGTAATTACTGTATTTACGAATTTAGTACCAAAATATCACGATGTATTGAAAACATTGGCTACAAAAATGGCTTGGATAATCCAGAAACTTGGATAAGCGAGGCTTGGATAAGTGAGACTCTACTGTGTGTGTATATATATACAGTAGAGTCTCACTTATCCAAGCTTTGCTTGGTCTGAAAACACTTAGAAACAAATGCCGTCATTGCTAACAGTCAACATGGATTTACCAAAAACAAGTCATGCCAGACTAATCTGATCTCTTTTTTTGATAGAGTTACAAGATGCAGGGAACGCCGTGGATGTGGCCTATGTGGATTTCAGTAAGGCCTTTGACAAAGTCCCTCACGACCTTCTGGCAAACAAGTTAATCAAATGTGGGCTAGGCAAAACTACGGTGAGGTGGATCTGGAATTGGCTAAGCGAACGAACCCAAAGGGTGCTCACCAATGCGTCGTCTTCATCCTGGAAAGAAGTCACGAGTGGAGTGCCGCAGGGCTCCGTCCTGGGCCCGGTTCTGTTCAGGATCTTTATTAATGACTTAGACGAAGGGTTAGAAGGCACGATCATCAAGTTTGCAGACGGGACCAAACTGGGAGGGAGAGCCAACACTCCAGAAGACAGGAGCAGAATTCAAAACGATCTTGACAGACTAGAGAGATGGGCCGAAACTAACAAAATGAAGTTCAACAGGGACAAATGCAAGATACTTCACTTCGGCAGAAAAAATGGAAATCAAAGATACAGAATGGGGGACGATGCCTGGCTTGACAGCAGTGTGTGCGAAAAAGACCTTGGAGTCCTCGTGGGGAGGAAGGGGAACATGAGCCAACAATGTGATGCGGCTGCTAAAAAAGCCAATGGGATTCTGGCCTCATCAATAGGGGAATAGCGTCTAGATCCAGGGAAGTCATGCTCCCCCTCTTTCTATTCTGCCTTGGTCAGACCACACCTGGAATCACACTGGGTCCAATTTCGGGCACCACAGTTGAAGGGAGATGCTGACAAGCTGGAAAGCGTCCAGAGGAGGGCGACTAAAATGATGAAGGGTCTGGAGAACAAGCCCTATGAGGAGCGGCTTAAAGAACTGGGCATGTTTAGCCTGCAGAAGAGAAGGCTGAGAGGAGACATGAGAGCCATGTACAAATACGTGAAGGGAAGTCATAGGGAGGAGGGAGGGAGCTTGTTTTCTGCTGCCCTGGAGACTAGGACGAGACCTGGAGAATGGAACAAGGGCTTCAAACTACAGGAAAGAAAGGAGATTCCACCTGAACATCAGGAAGAACTTCCTCACAGTGAGGGCTGTTCGGCAGTGGAACTCTCTGACCCGGACTGTGGTGGAGGCTCCTTCTTTGGAGGCTTTTAAGCAAAGGCTGGATGGCCATCTGTCGGGGGTGCTTTGAATGCGATTTCCTGCTTCTTGGCAGAATGGGGTTGGACTGGATGGCCCGTGAGGTCTCTTCCAACTCTACTATTCTATGATTCTATGATTCTATAGCATCTGTGTGCCAAGTTTGGTCCAGTTCCATCATTTGTGAGCATCACAGTGGTCTGTGGGAGACAAATTGGGTGAAGGAACTGCAAATCCCATAATCCTTGGTCCATCCTGCCGCAAACAGTTGTAGCGTGTAAAGTGTGTCGTTTGGGATATGTGTGCCAAGTTTGGTTCAGTTCTATCATTCGTAGCTGTTGCAGCGGTGAGAAGAAGTGAGTTACGGTACTGCAAGTCCCATCATCCTTGGTCCATCCTCCCCCAGACAGTTGTAGCATGTAAAGTGTGTCGTTTGGGATATGTGTGCCAAGTTTGGTTCAGTTCTATCATTCGTAGCTGTTGCAGCGGTGAGAAGAAGTGAGTTACAGTACTGCAAGTCCCATCATCCTTGGTCCATCCTCCCCCAGACAGTTGTAGCATGTAAAGTGTGTCGTTTGGGATATGTGTGCCAAGTTTGGTTCAGTTCTATCATTCGTAGCCGTTGCAGCAGTGAGAAGAAGTGAGTGACGGTACTGCAAGTCCCATCATCCTTGGTCCATCCTCCCCCAAACAGTTGTAGCCTGTAAAGTGTGTCGTTTGGGATATGTGTGCCAAATTTGGTTCAGTTCTATCATTCGTAGCCGTTGCAGCAGTGAGAAGAAGTGAGTGACGGTACTGCAAGTCCCATCATCCTTGGTCCATCCTCCCCCAAACAGTTGTAGCCTGTAAAGTGTGTCATTTGGGACATGTGTGCCAAGTTTGGTTCAGTTCTATCATCAGTGAGAAGAAGAGAGTGAAGGCACTATAAGTCCCATCATCCTTGGTCCGTCCTCCCCCAAACTGCTCCAGGACCTAAAGGGGGTTTTGCCTGATGCAGCCCAGAATCCCCTTGGCTTTTTGAGCTGCTGCATGACACTCTGGGCTCAGCTTGTTCTCCACGAAGACTCCAAGATCTTGTTGAGCCAGGCTTCACCCATTTCATTTCATTTGGAATTCACGAAAATTAACGAAAATTTGGACAACCCTACTGGCCACTCGTCTCTCTCTCTCTCATCCACCTGGAAGGAAAGGAAGGGAAGAAAGAAAGAAAGAAAGAAGGAGAGCTGCCTGGCTTTGCTGCATTTGGAGCGGAGCGCCTCCTTCTTCCCCTCCTTCTCTCCCCTCCCTCCTTCCCTTCTTCTTTCCAGTGAGAGAGAGAGAGAGATTGAGAGAGAGGATGCGCCTCGGTTGAAGCGTCGGAAGGCGAGGAAGTTTGAGCCCCGAGACCGGGTGGGAGCGAGGAAGGAAGGAAGGAAAGAGGAGGAGGAGGAGGAGGAGAGGAAGAAGAGGAGGACGCGGGACAGCGAGAGAGAGAGAGAGAGAGAGAGCCCAGTCTCGCCTTCCTGCCTGCCTGCCTCTCTCTCTCTCTCTGTGTGTTTGCGTCTCTCTCTCTTTCTCTGGCGGTGGCGGCAGGCAGGAGCCCTTCCTCCGGCCCGGCCGGGCTCTCCCTCCTCCTCCTCCTCCTCCTCCTCCTCCCGATGCCCCTCCGGACAGGATCGCCTTGAGGGCAAGACGCGGAGGGAGAGAAGAAGAAGAAGAAGAAGGAAGGAAGGAAGGAAGGAAGGAAGGAAAGAAGGAGAGAAGATGGGCCGCCCCCAGCCCGCGCTGCCCCCGACGCTGCTGCTGCTTCTGGCCGGGATGCTGGGCGAGGCCGGGGCAGGCTTCCCCAACACCATCAGCATCGGTAAGGAACAACAC